>NC_090650.1:138340046-138640046 GCF_040937935.1 Hyperolius riggenbachi | reverse complement strand
CTCTTCAGATCTGAGTGCGTAAGACTCTCCTCTGCATAGTTTTTTATTTACTACCTGTGGGGGGAGGCCTTTACGGTTTGCTCTCACCGTCCCACATGCGCCAGTCTGGACTGAGAAGAGGAACTTAAACAGTGGCACACTTGTATAAAAGTTGTCCAAGTAGACGTGGTAGCCTTGGTGGAGAAGTGGATTTAATAGGTCCACCACTATTTTGCCACTGGTGCTAATGTACTCAGGGCACCCAGCTGGCTGCAGAATGGAGTCTTTGCCTTCATAGATTTTAAAAGTGAAGGTATAGCCAGTGCCACTCTCGCATGCCCTATAAATTTTCACCCCACATCTTGCCCTCTTGCTTGGTATGTACTGTTTCATGGAAAGTCTCCCATGAAACGGTACCAGGGATTCGTCCACAGCAATTTCCCGGTGTGGGGTATATACATCCATGAACACTGCACTGAGTTGGGTCAACAGGGGTCTCAACTTAAACAGTCTGTCATGGGAAGGGTTGGTATGTTCCACATCTTGAGAGTTGTCATTCAGGTGGAAAAACTTTGACAACAGCTCAAAACGCTGCCTGGGCATTATTGCTGGATAGAGGGGTGCATTGTGATAAAGGTCCCTGGACCAGTACATTTTTATCTGGGGCTTTGGGTTGATGCTCATGCTGAGCGTGAGGCCTACATAGGCCTTCATTTCGGGCACGTTGGTGGGGTGCCATTTTCTGGTGATATAGTTAGTGGGGTGGTCAGCTAAAAATTGTAGAGCAAATAAATTAGTTTGCTCTACTAAATGCTCCCACATTGCCTCTGTCATGAAAAGCTGGAAAATGTCAATTGGTGCCTGATTGACAATGGGCACTGACACACCAGCGGTGGCTGTGAAGGGTGGGATGTTGGGCGCAGCATAATTAGGGGGTTCCCAGGTGCCATTTAACATATGAAGCGGTACCTCCTGCCTGCGAGGTACCTGTGGCTGCCTACCCTGTCTGCGCCTAGCTCCCCCTGGCGCACTGCTGCTAGCAGCAGCGGGGTTGCCCACGGAGCCCTCTGCTGGGTTGCCCACGGAGCCCTCTGCTGGGTTGCCCACGGAGCCCTCTGCTGGGTTGCCCACGGAGCCCGATGCTGGGTTGCCCACGGAGCCCCCTGCTGTGGACAGTCCTGATGGTCCCTCATCAGCGGACTCAGGACTTGGGTCCCTCCTCAAGCGGCGTGATGGCGGCCCTTCGGACTCTGAAGATTCAGATCCTGAACCAGAGCCGGACGGAGGGAGCCAATCACTACCTGACTCATCCTCGCTGCTGCTCTGCTGGAGGATGGCGGCTGCCTCCTCCACAGAATAGAGCCTCCTCGCCATTTAAAAAGGGATAGATAAAGATGAGAAATATAAAAAGATAGAAAGATTTTTTTTTTAAAGTGACAGTTTTTTTTTTTGTTTTTTTTTCTTTTGGGGGGGGGGGGGGGGTGTAGAGGGGGGGTGGAGACAGTAGAGAAGAGGGGGGGCGGAGGAGAGTAGAGTATAGGTAGTAACAGATAGGAAGAAAAAGATCACAATAGATCAGTGATCAATAGATCAGTAGGTAATAAATGGCCAAGGAGAGGGAGAATCAGGGATTCTGGGCAGTATGGGGTTAAAAATTCAGGGATGGAGGGCAAATTTTATTAAAAGGAATTCCTACCAGCTTATCTGTCAGTCTGTCTCTCAGCTCCTGTCACCACAGAACAGTGATTGATCTGTGTGACAGGAGCTGAGAGACAGAGAGAGGGAAACCTGTTATTTACAAACATTATTAAGAATTCACATTGTTACTGGATGTAACTATGTGAATTCTTTACTTCCTTTGCTCTGATTGGCTCAGAGGAGCGCTGGCTCCTCTTCACCAAACAGCACGGCTTGTAAGCCGTCGGGGACGAGCGCGCACCGCGCGCACCACGCGGCCATGCGCGCGCACACGCGGAAGTGCGCCTGGACGCGGACTCTCGTCCAGATAGGCTTTAGCTGCCGCTGCCTGGACGAGCTTGCTCGTCCATTTAGGCTGAACCGGTTATGTCATTGAGTAATGGTGTGTTAGGGTTAAAAAAAAGTGGGCGGGGCCATCATCAGCCAAATAAATACCCGGGCAAAGCTGGGCAATCAGCTAGTATCTATATAACTTTTTTTTTTAGAATTCGGCAAACTGATTTTACTAAAATATGGTGAGAGACTACAATCAAACTTGATGTTACCCAGAGCAATGTAAAACGGTGTAAAAATAGTGTCCTCTGTTTTTGCTTATTCATGATACTGTACTTGTTTCTGATCTCTAAACAAGTTTTGTGCAATGCAAAAGACAACCTTCGTAAACACAATACACAGATGTGAATGGTTATTTGATCAATGGAAGGAAAAAACCTGTATCCATATTATCAATGTGAAAAATTAACAACCACAATCAAACCCTTCTAGTAACAGGAGTTCAGTCTTTAGCATTGTTGTGAAGTAAATATGGCTCTCTTCTCATCCTAATTGTTATAATTTAGTCATATTAAAGGGTTATGGACTATTTGAGATCTCCACACTCAAAGGAGTTCATGACAAGACTTTCATTAGATCACGTAAAAAATGGATTTGCTAATGTTCATATGATCATTGCCAGCCGCATGACCTGAATGTGCGTGAGGTTTAGACCATGGACTTGTGACCAAACATTCTCATTCAGTAGTTTCTAGTAATAGGCTAAATTCATGCTATTCTCAATTATAATAAGGCACCCAGACTATGGAGCAGTGAAGCATGTACACATCATCAACCTAACAATATTATGGACTGACTGGGTAGACCTACCCTGCATTCCTCCCTTGGTTATATGGATATCTAAATAGACTATAGATCCCTGCTATTCCCGGGTTTATCACTTACTCATTGCTGAGGGGTTTATGGTGCAATACCTGGTGCGTTTTTGACCGACATACTGCACAGAGACAGTAATGTGGCATCTAAAGGGTTTCTGAAGCCAAGAAACACTTTCCCATCCATAACCATCCATAAGGTTGGCAGGTTTTTTTTTTACTTATTGGCCCACTCCTGTGTTGAGCATACTGTATGGAAGGAACAAACTCAGGAGCTCTTACTGTTGGTTCTCAGCCAGGCTGCACAGCCTGTGTATGTGCCATGGGGTGGGGGGTGAGGGGGAAGCTATTCCAAAGGGCCCTACAAAGAAATCTGCAGATATTGGATCTCTATTAAAGGAACTTTCAGGTGACACAGTTCAAGACCTAGTTTTTTTCTCTTTATATTAATTTCGTTTGCCCAGGCTAAATCTATTGAATCAGCACAATGCTGAAACGTTGCCATACAAGCAAAGTCAAAGCAATTACTCCTTATTTAAAAACGTTTTGCTTAACCTCTTGAGGACCATGGGCTTTACCCCCCCCCCCCCCTTAAAGACCAGGCTATTTTTGTCCAAAAAGGCCACTGCAGGTTAAAGGCCAAGCTGCAGGGCCGCAAAACACAGCACACCAGTGATTCCTCCCCCCATTTCTCCCCACCAACAGAGCTCTCTGTTGGTGGGGTCTGATCATCTCCCCTCCCCAGCGTTTGTTTGTATTGTACAAATATTGTTTTGTTTTTTTAAATAAATGTGCATTTTTTTCCCCTCTTTGTTTTCCCTCCCTCCCTCCCACCCCACAGCCAGCCAATAACGGCGATCGGCTGTCACAGGCTTCTGCCTATGAGAGCCGATCATTCTCTAGTGTCCCATGGGGACAGCCGTGTCACACGGCTGTCCCCAGTACAGCGCTGCTGCAGATCGCAGCTCTGTACAATGTAATTAGACGGCAATTCCGCCGTCTAACAGTCTCCCGAGCGGCAACCGCCGCTCAGAGACTGAAGGCGGAGCTTAGCTCCGCCCACTAACAGGAGATGCGCGCGCGATCTCCTGCACTGTGAGCCCCAAGGACTTCACGCCAATTGGCGTTAGCTGGTCCTAGGGCTGCCGCCGCGGCCACGCCCGTTGGCGTGACGCGGTCGGCAAGCAGTTAATATGTAGTCTGTGAACAAAAGTATCTGAGGCCCATAAGCAATTCATTTTTCCTCCTAAGTTTTCTCCTAGGTGAAAATGAATTTTAAACATTTCACAATTAAAAAAGTACAAAAAGTAGTAGAACGAGTACTATCAAATTGATATTTTGCATTTTCTAGCTTGCTGGGGGTTTAAAATGCATTTTATTGACAAGGTGTAAAAATATATCAACTTGGAGAAAACCAAGGAGAAAAAGGGAATTGCATATGGGCCTGTACGTTCTGGTGGAAATGCTAAAAAAAAAAGTTTTAGAAGATACAGCACTACATATATATAAATTTGAATTTTTCTGCAATAACATAAGTAAAGTGTGACTGGAAGCACAGTGGACAGAGCAATGCAGACAATTTGTTTAAGCCCCGGTTATTGACTACACTCCCAAACTATGGGGCTTATGTTCAGATACAGCCAAATATTAAAGATTCATTTTAGAGGAGTTTTTCCTCAAGCAGGTCATACATACGATGTTAACAATGTTAAACAGTGTCATTGAAATGTACTAGATGTGCTTTCATTGGGGAAAAAAACTGATGCAAAATTGTGTTTAAAAAGAACCCTTTAGCTTTAGTTTTCTGTAGATGCTTCAGGCACATTAATGCTATAGAAACCTCACCTGAATGCATTCTTCTAGAATTCCAGAATGTAAAAGGTTCTTAATACATCATTGCCTAGCCATCAGTTACAATAAACTTATCCTTGGCTGCTTTTTTTGTGCACGTCTAGTAGAGACTGGAAGTTTCATGAATATTTACAGGATTTTATACACAGACAAAAGATGACAATGCATGTTTCAAAGGTAACAGAGGACACAATACTGGAAGAAGCTATTGTTACACCTAATAAAATTTCCTGAAGTTTCAAAGGCCGTATCCCTTAAAATGTGTGGATTTAACTTTCAAAGGATGTTTTAATTAAGAAAAGAACAATTTGGTTTTACAGGCAGTATTAAAGGGTTGTGACTCCGTAGGCACACTTACATGGAGTCCTCCTCCATTCCCCACAGAGACATGAAGCAGGTGCTGTCATTTAGGCTCCGTGCACACTATGCTTTTTTTTGTATGGGATTTTGTACACAACTATGAATCCGCTTTACCCAATGAAAGAACGTTTAGCACATTTTAATGGCACTGTCAACATTGTATGCAATTTGAATAGTGATTTTATTCCATGGCACACACCTCATTGCTCAATGTCATAAACAAAATAAACTATTCCCATCATTGTATTCCCATGTGCTTGATATCAAATGCTTCGCCACTCTGAAGTGAGTGAGTGAGTGAGTGAGTGAGTGAGTGAGTGAGTGAGTGAGTGAGTGTGTGTGTGTGTGTGTGTGTGTGTGTGTGTGTGTGTGTGTGTGTGAGAGAGAGAGAGAGAAAGGGGGTGAGGAAATTAAGGTTGGGACCAGTGCCCCAACATGCCATTCAAGCCTCCACAGAGCTAACCTGTGTGTTCGCATCGGGATTGGTCACCCAAAATGACTGGTCAGGTAACCAAAGCAGAAGTATGTGCTGGGCTTTAAACTAGGTAGAGAACTAGGTAGAGAGTCCATCCAGCCACTGCTGCCCAGTGGCTAAAGTGTACCAGAGAGGCACACAGGTGATCCACTAAGCAAAAAGGATTCACATACTAACTTTCCCTACTCCATCTCAAACAGATCTCTACAGGCCAATTAGGCCATGGTTACCGAGCTGGGGACAGGTCATGGCAGTGCAGGTGGGGGTGGCCAGAGCTTTAGCAGACTTTTGGAAAAAAATTCCATGGCTGCTTTTCAAAAGGGGGGCAGGTGGAGCGGTCACCTGTTTAAAGAGGAACTGTTGCAAAAATCTTAAAATTTAAAACTGTAATGAATAACGGAGATGTCGCCGCGCGGTCTGGCGGCGGGGGCGGCTGTCTTCGCGTTCAGACCGGCGGTTTCCGCACAGCAGCATGTGTCTGGTTTGCCTGGGCCTTCTGGTGCACACAGATGGGGAACTACGCAAGAAGACAGGACCTTTATGCCAGCAGGAGAGGTATCAGCTGATCAACTCCTGATTGGCTGAGGGGCTGGGGGCGGCGCTGAGGAGCGCTGTAGTATATATAGATCTTGCCTGTCAGTTGCTGGTTGTCTGCCGTTGCGAATACTTACGTGTGAGCACTCAGACCTCAGTCAGATCCTACAGTGTGTTAGAACCAAGTGGACCTGGGAATTCACACTTAGCCAGATTACGCTCTTGTTAATACTGTGTTATTACTGTGTTATACTTTAGACCAGTTCCAGGGTGTTGAGACCAAGGACCTCACACCCAAGCTTAGGATTACTGTGTCATTGCTGTGTTATACTTTAGACCAGTTCCAGGGTGTTGAGACCAAGGACCTCACACCCAAGCTTAGGATTACTGTGTCATTGCTGTGTTATACTTTAGACTAGTTCCAGAGTGTTGAGACCAAGGACCTCACACCCAAGCTTAGGATTACTGTGTCATTGCTGTATTATACTTTAGACCAGTTCCAGGGTGTTGAGACCAAGGACCTCACACCCAAGCATAGGATACTGTGTTATTCTTCAGACTAGTTCCCGGGTGTCGAGACCAAAGACCACACACCTCAGACTAGGATTGTGCTTTATATCTGTTATGACCATTTGCTCTGTCGACCTCTCTCTTGCTTTCTGATTCGTTACCTCTGCCTATCTGTCTACCAGTTGCCAACCTTGCCTGTACCCGGTTACCGAATCAGCCTTCTGTCTTTGTACCTTATCTGCTCGTGTGGTGCCGACCTGGCCTGCCCGACCTCTCTGGTTGTCACTCATCCCTCGAGTGTTCAGTCTGTCTGTACTACCCATGACACTATTCCACCAAGTGTCAGTTAACAGGCCTCCTGCTCCTCAGAGAGTCCTTCCTGCGGTGCAGTCAGGGGCCTCTATCCTTTAGGAGTCCCCTGGCTGCAGTACAGTCTGATTCCCAGTTTACCTGGGAATCACTGGCTGCCAGATTATCCCTATCCCCTCTCTTAGGAGATAGTCCCTGCACAGCCGTGGGCCACCTGCTCCTCATCTGTATCTCCCGCCCCAGGGGAGATAGCCTACAGTTGCACCAAACACTTACACTTCATTAGATGTCCAGAGGTTAGTCATACTTGTATTATTGGTGATTCTGCAGATCATCCAAAATCAAGTATACATCTGTATTGTTGATTCTGCAGATCATCAATAATCAGATTCTCTCTGTGTGCTGACACCAATCGTTACAAAAACACATACAAATAAGAAGTATTGCTGTCACTAATCTGATATTACCGACAGGTTTTGGGTTAGTCCATCTCTTCATGGGGGATTCTCAGCGTGGCCTTTATTCTTTATAAAGAAATTCCCTGAAAAAGATTTATACAAAGATGCTAACCAGCCTCCCTGCTCACCGCATACTGTTTTGGCAGTTGGACGGAGCAACTGCCATTTACTAAGTGTTTATAAAAATAAAGAAAACCCTGAGAACCCCCTAGGAGAAGATGGGCTAGTCCAAAATCTGTTGGTAATGATAGATTTCTACTACTTACTGTAAGTGACAGCAACATAGGAGAAAAGTAATAAGTGGCTCCTTTAACTCTAACACGAGAAGTCCACAGCACCACGTCAGTAATGTATAGCTCTTTTATTAAAAGAAATACAAAGAGATAGCCATAACAGCGACAGACGCTGTTTCGGACAAGGTCCTTCCTCAAGCTGTATCAGGCTCTCTCTGAAATACAATCCAATTGCTACTCCTATATATACTAGCTGTCAAAACGACATAACCAATCAGGATGCAGGGTATATGGAGGACCTGATGGGGAACTGCAAAAAAACCAAGTAAGCTACACCCACTAAGATGAAGAGCCAATCGCTGTCAGACCCAATAATTCAAATATTACCTTACCTCCTCCTTCCAACTGACAAAAATGTAGAGGACCTGATGGGGAACTGCAGCTCACTCCCCATGTGCCATGCCAAAACACTTCCTGGAACGTCATGGTGACATCATGACGTACGTATTGACGCATGCGTAAGCGTAAATATACGCGTCAAAAAATCCGCATGATTACATGCGTACAAGTGTCTGCGCATGCGTAAAAATGTCCGCATGAATCCCAAAAGTGGGAAATTGAAAAAAAGCAAAAAGGCACAATCAACATGTACACAAGTATAGAGCGTACAATATGCAAAGTGATGATGGCATGACAATAGGGGATATCAAAGACCATGCTAACCTACATTAGCCAAAATATGTTCACCCATAAAAAATTAATGGTTGAAAAATGGGCCTATCTGTGACTATCAGAAATCAAAATACAGGTTCCCCCATATCATATCTGCATCCCGACCACATAAAAGAGACACACATTACAAATATTAAAGCCATAGATATAAACCAACAACCACTTACACTAAAAAGAAAGAGATTGTGGATCACAATATATCACATGCATGCCACCCCCCAACCTCCACCCATAACCAAGTTAGACCAAGTATCGAAGACAACGGAGTTAGATACAAAAAGAGAGCTCATAGTCCCTGTTCAGTCCACTATTACCCAATGCTCCCAGGCGTTTAATCCAGAAAGCTTCCCTCCTGAGAAGATCCTTCGCTCTATCTCCCCTAAAATCGTTGGGAACCCCATCTATGACTTGAACCCTCAGTTGCGAGACCGTATGGCGGCACACAGTAAAATGCTGAGAAACAGCTTGTTCCATATTAAGTGTTCTAATAGCAGATTTGTGAGAGGAAATACGTTCGCGCAGCCGTTGTGTGGTTTCACCCACATATACCAACCCACAAGGGCATCTAAGCAAATATACAACATATGAAGAATCACAGGTGTAGAGGCCCCGTATAGAGAACCTCTCACACCTGGATGGATGCGCGAACGTATCTCCCCTCACAATGTGGCTGCATAAATGGCAGCCTAAACACGGGAAAGTGCCCCTTCTAGAGGTCACCGCAGGGATAACAGGCCTAGATTATTGTGATCCACAATCTCTTTCTTTTTAGTGTAAGTGGTTGTTGGTTTATATCTATGGCTTTAATATTTGTAATGTGTGTCTCTTTTATGTGGTCGGGATGCAGATATGATATGGGGGAACCTGTATTTTGATTTCTGATAGTCACAGATAGGCCCATTTTTCAACCATTAATTTTTTATGGGTGAACATATTTTGGCTAATGTAGGTTAGCATGGTCTTTGATATCCCCTATTGTCATGCCATCATCACTTTGCATATTGTACGCTCTATACTTGTGTACATGTTGATTGTGCCTTTTTGCTTTTTTTCAATTTCCCACTTTTGGGATTCATGCAGACATTTTTACGCATGCGCAGACACTTGTACGCATGTAATCATGCGGATTTTTTGACGCGTATATTTACGTTTACGCATGCGTCAATGCGTACGTCATGATGTCACCATGACGTTCCAGGAAGTGTTTTGGCATGGCACACGGGGAGTGAGCTGCAGTTCCCCATCAGGTCCTGTACATTTTTGTCAGTTGGAAGGAGGAGGTAAGGGAATATTTGAATTGCAGAAGGAAATGGCAGCGCTTCCAAACGGACGCTGCACCTGAATTGACTACCTGCACAGGTATGCAGAGCTCAAATAACGGGCAGGTTACACACCTTGCATTCAAAACAGGTACAGTAAAGGGGGGCGTTAGCTTCAGCCGCCGTTGGAGAGTCTATTAGGGATAATTTGTGCACAACTTATGCTGAAGCTAACGCCCCCCTTTACTGTACCTGTTTTGAATGCAAGGTGTGTAACCTGCCCGTTATTTGAGCTCTGCATACCTGTGCAGGTAGTCAATTCAGGTGCAGCGTCTGTTTGGAAGCGCTGCCATTTCCTTCTGCTGTACAAAACTTAAGTATACTTCAGGCTAGCTGCCTCCAGGGGTGTCAGCTTGCATTCAAATTTTAGAATTTAGATTAGTGTTAGCACATAATTTGCATCTGATTTGTATTCAAGGTGTGTATTTAGCCCCAAGGGGCTGGGCATATCTCTGGAGCTTTCACTTCACTTGCAGCCTGTGAGCGCTGCCCATTGCTTGCTGTCTTCTGAATATTTGAATTATTGGGTCTGACAGCGATTGGCTCTTCATCTTAGTGGGTGTAGCTTACTTGGTTTTTTTTGCAGTTCCCCATCAGGTCCTCCATATACCCTGCATCCTGATTGGTTATGTCGTTTTGACAGCTAGTATATATAGGAGTAGCAATTGGATTGTATTTCAGAGAGAGCCTGATACAGCTTGAGGAAGGACCTTGTCCGAAACAGCGTCTGTCGCTGTTATGGCTATCTCTTTGTATTTCTTTTAATAAAAGAGCTATACATTACTGACGTGGTGCTGTGGACTTCTCGTGTTGGATTTTGCTGACCCTCTGAGGGCTATTGGGTCTTTCCACTCTAGCACACGTCTGTCCCCATTCGGGTGCTGGTCTATCCAGTTTCTATGTCTATGGCCCACGACGTTGGCACCATGGGTGACACAGAAGGAAGCCTTGCTGCTATTACCTTGGCTTACACCAATGACCAAGCTATCCGAGTTATGTCTGAAGCTGCCGGAGGAGTGTCCTTTCTACAACAACCAGACCATCTCTTTTTAAAAAGAGAATTGGAACAACTCAATCGCAGACGCATTGATTACGATATCCATGCCAAAACTTTAGCGGAATACCACCGCGTCGGACGCATTCCAAGGCAGATGAGGGCCAATGTGCCTCCAGTGTTATTTCCAAAAGATGGCGAGTTCTGTACTGGGTGGGAGCATATCTGGAACAAGGCGGCATTTGATGCCATGGTACATCTTGTTATCAGAATACAACGTGAGTTGTCCACCTTGGATGATAAGATCGCCAAAATGTGTACTGACCTCAAAACATTGCTGTCTGTGGAGGAATTTACCGGTTTCCAGGAGCAATTGAAATCGAAATTAGAGATCTATCAATCGATGGCAGAGGTGGAGAAAAGAGAGAAGTTCCAGAGAGATAGTAATGACTACACGTCTGGCTTTGTGTATGCGTGGCAAAAAGTCTCATTTGGTAGAGGCAGAAGGCCTCCTGTATCAAAACCAAAGAAACCTCGACATACATCTAAACGGGCACCTAGATCTGGTGGAGGTGATAATTCTACTGATGCCCCGATGTCGTCTGATGATAGCGCTGCTAGTGGCTCCCAACGAAAAAACGACGTGGTGGTAAGCGATTCAAGCGGAAACAACAACGACGGAGTACGCATGCCATCATCCAACAGGATGAACTTGAGAGAACGAAAGAATCAGACCCTCCGTTAGTTGTAAATATATCCAGTTATCAACTGAATGACACGGAGTTACGAGTATTGAACCATGGCCTTGGATTTTGTCCAACCAATCCGCCTGACTTTTTCCTCATTGAACAAGAGTGTTTCCGTTTTTTACGCAACGT
Source organism: Hyperolius riggenbachi (assembly GCF_040937935.1). Lineage (NCBI taxonomy): Eukaryota > Metazoa > Chordata > Amphibia > Anura > Hyperoliidae > Hyperolius > Hyperolius riggenbachi. Next base: position 138,628,568 of record NC_090650.1, on the reverse strand, counting down.
CAAACTTAAAGTTTTTTTCGCTAATAATTCCTTTTTGTCTAGACCTCGATCCTCTGAGGAGGGAACTTTTTCAGCTAGAGAATTTGGCCTGAGAAATAAAAGTTCTTTTTCTCCGCCAAGCAACCCTGCAATTGACATGTTCGCTTCAAGAATTCTGGAAGATATACAATCTCTGGAGCGCAATTTTCGTAGTGGACATTTACAATATAGGTCCAACATGAATCAATCTGACAAGATTGCTCTTCAGAGACTGCAGGCGAATTCTCACATCACTATTAGGGCGGCTGATAAGGGGGGAGCAGTGGTGGTCCTAGATACGAGCTACTATAAGGATGAAATTTCCTCTCAATTGAGTCAATCTGATGTCTATAAGAGACTAACTGGTGATCCTATTCACCATATACGCAGAAGAATACAGACTGCCTTAGATCAGGCCTATTCTAGAAATATCATAGATGAGGATATGCGTAGGTTTCTACTATGTGACCACCCTGCAACCCCCCAATTCTATACGCTACCGAAAATCCATAATAAACCTACTCCAGCCACCGGGGAGACCCATTGTGGCTGGGGTGGGTTCAATTTTTGTCCCTTTGGCCAAATTTTTGGATAAGTTATTGCAACCGTTTGTTGTATTATTAGATTCATATCTCAAGGATACAACCATGTTCCTTGATAAGCTGAAGTTGTTGAATGTCGGATCTTCTGATGTTTATTTGGTAACTCTTGATGTAGAAAGCCTCTATACCTCCATCCCACACGATGGGGGTGTGGAGGCTGTGGATTGGTTCTTACTTACCCAATCGGATCTCTCTGAGGGGCAGAGAAAATTTGCTATTTCTCTACTTAAGATTATATTGGAGGAAAACTATTTTGTCTTTGAGGGCGTATACTATCAACAGTGCAGGGGGACCGCCATGGGATCAAATGTTGCCCCCTCCTACGCAAACCTTTATATGGGCCTTTATGAGGAGGCATTTGTTTACACTCATGAATATTATCGTAGGCATGTTGTGTGCTGGTTACGATATATCGATGATATATTTTGCGTATGGAGGGGGCCCCAGGAGGCCCTGGCGGTCTTCCTTAATGATCTTCATGAGAGCTGTCCGAGCATCCGATTGACGGCGCATGTGCACTCCGATCGTGTTGCCTTCTTGGACACTATGGTAATCCGTTCTGGAATGACATTCCAAACTGATCTATTTGTCAAACCAACTGACCGAAATTCTTTGCTGGAATTTACCAGCTTTCATCCTAAATCTACCAGTGAACATATTCCGGGTGGCCAGTTGGGTAGAGTCAGGAGGATTGTCTCGAATCCTGCCGTCAGGGAGACCCGTATTGTGGAAATGAGGGATAAGTTTAGGCGTAGAGGTTATCCTGAATATACCTTAGATGAATTGCCTTCACGTAGGAAACGTTCTTCCGGGCCAAGACTCCCCTTTGTTTCCCGATACAATACCTGCAGCAATCAGCTGGGGTCTATTGTGAGGAAACATTGGGGCCTCTTGAAAGAATCCTTTCCTCATATTGAGGAGTTCCGCTATCCGCCCCTTTTTTCATTTAAGCGGGCCCCTACAGTGAGAGATAAAATTAAATCTAGGCCTGTTATCCCTGCGGTGACCTCTAGAAGGGGCACTTTCCCGTGTTTAGGCTGCCATTTATGCAGCCACATTGTGAGGGGAGATACGTTCGCGCATCCATCCAGGTGTGAGAGGTTCTCTATACGGGGCCTCTACACCTGTGATTCTTCATATGTTGTATATTTGCTTAGATGCCCTTGTGGGTTGGTATATGTGGGTGAAACCACACAACGGCTGCGCGAACGTATCTCCTCTCACAAATCTGCTATTAGAACACTTAATATGGAACAAGCTGTTTCTCAGCATTTTACTGTGTGCCGCCATACGGTCTCGCAACTGAGGGTTCAAGTCATAGATGGGGTTCCCAACGATTTTAGGGGAGATAGAGCGAAGGATCTTCTCAGGAGGGAAGCTTTCTGGATTAAACGCCTGGGAGCATTGGGTAATAGTGGACTGAACAGGGACTATGATCTCTCTTTTTGTATCTAACTCCGTTGTCTTCGATACTTGGTCTAACTTGGTTATGGGTGGAGGTTGGGGGGTGGCATGCATGTGATATATTGTGATCCACAATCTCTTTCTTTTTAGTGTAAGTGGTTGTTGGTTTATATCTATGGCTTTAATATTTGTAATGTGTGTCTCTTTTATGTGGTCGGGATGCAGATATGATATGGGGGAACCTGTATTTTGATTTCTGATAGTCACAGATAGGCCCATTTTTCAACCATTAATTTTTTATGGGTGAACATATTTTGGCTAATGTAGGTTAGCATGGTCTTTGATATCCCCTATTGTCATGCCATCATCACTTTGCATATTGTACGCTCTATACTTGTGTACATGTTGATTGTGCCTTTTTGCTTTTTTTCAATTTCCCACTTTTGGGATTCATGCGGACATTTTTACGCATGCGCAGACACTTGTACGCATGTAATCATGCGGATTTTTTGACGCGTATATTTACGTTTACGCATGCGTCAATGCGTACGTCATGATGTCACCATGACGTTCCAGGAAGTGTTTTGGCATGGCACACGGGGAGTGAGCTGCAGTTCCCCATCAGGTCCTCTACATTTTTGTCATTTGGAAGGAGGAGGTAAGGGAATATTTGAATTATTGGGTCTGACAGCGATTGGCTCTTCATCTTAGTGGGTGTAGCTTACTTGGTTTTTTTGCAGTTCCCCATCAGGTCCTCCATATACCCTGCATCCTGATTGGTTATGTCGTTTTGACAGCTAGTATATATAGGAGTAGCAATTGGATTGTATTTCAGAGAGAGCCTGATACAGCTTGAGGAAGGACCTTGTCCGAAACAGCGTCTGTCGCTGTTATGGCTATCTCTTTGTATTTCTTTTAATAAAAGAGCTATACATTACTGACGTGGTGCTGTGGACTTCTCGTGTTGGATTTTGCTGACCCTCTGAGGGCTATTGGGTCTTTCCACTCTAGCACACGTCTGTCCCCATTCGGGTGCTGGTCTATCCAGCTCCTTTAACTCTGGAAGAAACATACTTCTTATTTGTATACGTTTACATGTATTTTAAATTTTAAGGTTTTTGCGACAGAGGTCCTTTAATGAATCACGGCCATGCAAGTAGGTGATTAACCCAGAGACCCCTCCCAATCCCGCATCATTATGGAAGAGCCTGACATGACAGGCTCTGTGCTTTATACTGGAAGTACTCTTTAAGATGGGTTTGGGTTTTCTCCACAATTATTCTTGTATTGAGTGTATGCTTTAAATTTTCACTGAGTAAGTAAAAAGCACACAATTCACTAAACAATACAAGTCTAGGCATGAGATATAAGATAGACAATTGAAGAGTACCTAAATTATAAGTTACAGAGCGCTTTAAACCTAACAAGTTGCTAAATTAGATTAAATCACACATAATAAAGTATGATTTTCTCACCCCCAGGGTCTGTATTCCACAAATGGACTTGAAATCCCCACCACCTGTCCACCTGTCAGAAATTGGGCCCTGAATTTTTTTTCTTTCCTAGCCATGAGCGATGAGCGCAAATTATACTGGAGGATTGATGTCATGACTCCATCCCCCCCCCCTCCCCCCCTCCCCACGTCCTGCTCCCAGCCCACACCCACTGTGAAAAGAGACATAATCTGATCCAGGCAGGAAGACATCTGGGATAAGTTATATAATATTATATATAGTAAATTATAGCATGTTGTCTCAGATTTCTAATCTTTATAATCACTCTGCTCTGTTTCTTACTTCTTCCCCAAGTGCTGTAGCAAAATAAGCCTGGCTTTTATAATGTCATCAGTCCAGCCCACAATCTGTACAGAGCATGTGCGGGATTTCACACGTATATTTGCATAATGGGAAGGGCACAAGGCTGGAGTGAAGGTCAAAATCCTGGAGGGGAGGACACAATGCTGAGGGTGTACTTGCAAGGGCACCAGCATGAGGAGTAAGAAGGAGGTGCTACTACAGATATAAATGTGTTTCTATGATGTATCAGATTTACAGACTACCCAGCAAGCTCATGGTGAACCAGAACGCATTGGAGTGTGTACAATGACTAAAAAGCACTCTTACTAAAATGCTATGGAAAACAAAAATGTGCTTTCTTAAAGGAATACTGGAATACTGTAGGGGGGTTGGGGGAAAATGAGTTGAACTTACCCGGGGCTTCTAATGGTCCCCCACAGACATTCTGTGCCCGCGCAGCCACTCCCCAATGCTCCGGCCCCGCCTCCGGTTCACTTCTGGAATTTCAGACTTTAAAGTCTGAAAAACACTGTGCCTGCGTTGCCGTGTCCTCACTCCCGCTGATGGCACCAGGAGCGTACTGCACAGGCTCAGTATGGTCTGTGCCTGCGCAGTACACTTCTGGTGACATCAGCGGGAGCGAGGACAAGGCAACACAGGCGCAGTGGTTTTCACACCTTAAAGTCTGAAATTCCAGAAGTGAACCGGAGGCGGGCCGGAGCATCAGTGAGTGGCTGCGCCAACACAGGATGTCTGCGGGGGACCATTAGAAGCCCCGGGTAAGTTCAACTCATTTTCCCCCGACCCCCCTACAGTATACCTTTAAAACAGAAAGTATTTGCAATAATGCAGGTTGGAGTGAGCGCCAAGATGTCTCCCAGTGCATCACTGCTGAAATATGCAAATTCCCCATTGTTGTCCATGTGGGCTAAACCAAAATTCCCCAACCCAGTTCTCAAGGCCCACTAACAGTACATGTTTTGAAGGATCCCACAAACATTAACAGATGGGGTAATTAGTGTCTCAGCAAAGCTCATTAACCACTTCTGTGGATTTCCACAAAACATGCACTCTTGGTGGGCCCTGAGGACAGGGTTGGGGAACACTGGGTTAAACTGTATGTTCTTCTAACTGTACACAGTGCATAGACTATATATGTATTGCGATACAAGTTTTTGTGACCATAGGTAGTCTAAAGAAAATCTGTAACGAAAAAACGTCCCCTGCGGGGTACTCAACTCGGGTGGGGGAAGCCTCCGGATCCAATTGAGGCTTCCCCCGTCCTCCTCGGTCCCACGGTGGCGGCAAAAATCCTCCCGGAGCGGCGGTGATGTAAATATTTACCTCCGTGGCTCCAGCGCAGGCGTAGTATCCGCTCTTCCCACGGAGATAGGCGGAAATAGCCGATCTTCGTTGGGCCGCTCTACTGCGCAGGCGCAAGTCTTCTGTGCCTGCGCAGTAGAGCGGACCCGACGGAGATCGGCTATTTCCGCCTATCTCCACCAGAAGAGCCGAAACAGTGCCCCCGCTGGAGTCTAGAAAGATAAATATTGAACAAGTTGTCGGATTTGTCATGCCAGCTTTGAAGGGCTGCAGCGAGACCCCCGAGGGACAGAGGAGGATGGGGAAGCCTCATTAGGATGCTGAGACTTCCCCCTCCCGAGGTGAGTACCCCCCAGGGGACGTTTTTCTCGTTACAGTGTCTCTTTAAAAGATCTCTGGCAATTAACTAATACCTTAATTATGTGATTCAAACAGACATTCAGAGCTGCCACCTTGGCAAAAGTCTCATTTGGCCGTTTGGCATTCCGAATCTTTAGCATCAAGGATGCCCAATTGACTCCTTAGCACATTATTCTCCTCCTCACTCTGCTGACCGAAAGCCACTCCACTGTGCGCAGCACGTCATCCCTCCTCCTTCACCGTTTTCAACATGTGTCACTAGCCTCTAGGCTAGCAATGCATCTGTACAGCATTTGGCCCTGGACTGTAGATGAACTGGCAACAAAAATTTTACATTTGTACCAGGATTTAAAGAGGAACTTTAACCAAGGTTTGAACTCTATCCCAATCAGTAGCCGATACCCTCTTTCCTACAAGAAGTCTTTACAGGGCTAATACCACTCATTTCTTGATCTTTCTTCTATTTGTGAACTTTTCGCTTTGCAATGTATTGATTTATTTTTTCTCCCCTACTACTATTTTTCGGTAAAGGTGAGAAAACAGTGTGGTATAGTTTCAATGGGACTAAAACAGACTGATGACACATTATTACTAATACTGTATATGTCATTTTTTTCTTACTTTCAAATTAGCATAGTTAAGATTGATACTAGAAGTGAATAAGATACTGTATCATCAGCATACTTTACAGGAATACAGTACTATATAATGTATGTATTGTTTATTAAAAAAAAAAGAGAAAAAGACACATACACTTTGCTAATGTTTCCCCTGCTATCTCTATAAGAAGATAATTTTGGTTATCACCTGGCCTTCAAAATAATCAGCAGATTAATGCACACCTGAAGTAAGAGAACTATAGAAGCTGACATATATGTATTCCCTTACAATACAGATTGCCTGGCTGTCCTGCTGATCCTCTGCCTCTAATACTTTTAGCCATAGACCCTGAACAAGTATGCAGATCAGATGTGTCTGACTAAATTAGCAGCATGCTTGTTTCAGATGTGTGATCCAGACACTACTGCAACTAGACATATCAGCAGGACTGCAAGAAAACTGGTATTGTTTAAAAGAAAATAAATATGGCAGCCACCATATGCACGTCACTTGTACTTAAAAGAATAATAATGAATGCTAATAAAATAAAGCTTGTAAAAAGCATACAGCTGATTGGTCACTGACATAAAATGAGGTTATGCCAGGTAAAAAAGCACCAAAAGGTTTGCGCTGAAAATATTGTAAATTCTGAAGAGAGGATTTGATGATCTGACTGTTCAATATTTCATAGATCATGAAAAAAACTAGGCTATTTGTGGGCACTTCTGACCATTCTTTTTTGCTGAATATGATTGAAAAATAGGAATACTAAAAACAAGAAAACCTATAGATGTAATATTGATGGTGTGTGGTCAGCAAAGAACTACCACTGAATCCTACATTGATTAATACCAATATCTTGCTAGAACATTCCTGACTGACTTTTAACATTTGACTAATTTAAATATCTTCAAGCTGCAGTACAAGGTAAAGGGTGAAATGAATACTGACAGATTGATGGCTTTACATACCGATATGGCAGTGATCCTCAGAGAATCAACTGTGGAATGAGTAAAAAGATACCACAGTGCAGGTCCAATCTCTCCAGTGAGGAATCCTTGGACGTGTGAAGTTATCGTTGAGCAGACATTTTCAATTATTTTGGCAGTCATATGATGAATGACTGGTTCTTCCTATGGAAGTGAAAAGACATATAAATATGTATTATTTCACAGCCTCACCTTTACAGAGGCAGCCAAACTCCCAGAAGCGCATGAACCATCTGTTTACATTTACTTCACAACTCACAGTTTAATTTCATATTTCACAGTGAAACTTCAAGAGTAAGTTGAGCCCAACAGTTACATGCACAGGTTAACATACATATACAGTAAAGTGGAACTCCAGACAAACATTTAAAAAAAAAAAAAACAGAGTAAAAACATTATAGCGACCCTGCAGTCTATGAGGTATTTTGCTCTCCTTCTGGTACGCACCGTTGTGCCCCCCAACTAAAGCCCGTGGCTCAGTCACATGCTACTGTGCATGGGTGACCTCAGCCGCACTACCCCTCGATCTTGCTCTTGTGTCTGGGAGCATTCTGCACATGCACAGTTGCAAATTTTATGAGCTGCTCATGCACAAAACGCTGCCGGTCATGGGAAGTTGATCAAGGAGATGTGTGCAGCGGACACAACACATGCAGTGACAGCAGGACAATGCAGTAGACCGGCAGGACAGCAGGGAACCTGAAGGACTACAGCAGGCTGTACGAAGCCCCAGGTAGTTACTCTCAACTTTTTTCCACACTTAAGATTTCCTTTAAGGCCTCCAAGTTCATTATGCTAGGTACCCACTTTGAGATTTTCTGGCCGATTTATTGTCAGATCGATTATTTCATGTTCGATTTCCGATCAATTTCCGAGCATCTTCTGATCGACTTCCTATTAAAGTGAGCGGGAATCGATCAGAAAATGTTCGGAAATCGATCGGAAAGCAAATCGGACATGTTGGAAATAATCGATCTGACAGTAAATCGGCCAGAAAATCTCAGTGTGTACCCAGCATAAGTGCTCCTGTTCTGAAATCTAACCCTATCGTCCACCCAAATGCCACTATGAAATTGGTTTAAATAACTGAGCAATCTGATGCTTCATTGGTGGCGGTCCACACCATCACTTCTGGTCACTGGAGTAAAGGGTAGTTGTCAGTGTCTAGTTGATATCAGCACTGATGGAAATCGTGTGGTTTACCCAAGGTGCAGAGTCTAGGAGGTGGTCACTGGTCTTTATCAGAGGGCCCTACAAGAGGAGATGAACAGCCACCCCTAGTGGGCTACTTTGATGCAAGTGGCTACCAGGTCATGACCACCGGAAGAACAATGTAGACAGGACAGACAAGCTGGACAGAGTAGCAAAAATGGCTACTAGACCAGAAATTTAGCTACTCAAACTCCTTGTTTAAGCAACACCTAAATTATAAAGAACATGCAATCTGAACCACCTTCCCTGTTGTACTTGATATCATAGAAATAATAAAAAAATATAGACCCCAGCACAGATACTGAAGATTGTTTCTGTCTTTCCTCAGCCTCTGTGCCAAAGAAGAAGCAGAACATGGTGGGCGATCATTACTATCCTATGCCAGTATTGATAATGAAGAAGCAAATCAGTGGAGCTAATGGTTTCATGTTCCTCACTTGGAAGTTTCCAAGCTCTTATTGGGTTTTCTCCTCAAACTGAAGAGGCAAGGAGGTACAGTCATGGCTGAAATTGTTGGCACCCCAGAAATGTTTCCAGAAAATCAAGTATTTCTCACAGAAAAGTATTACAGTAACACTTGTTTTGCTATATACCTTTATTCCCTCTGTGTGTATTGGAGAAAAAAAAGGAAGGAAAAAAAAAAGAAAATTGGGCATAATGTTACACAAACCTCCAAAAATGGGCTGGACAAAATTATTGGCACCCTTAACTTAATATTTGGTTGCACACAATTTGAAAAAAATAACTGAAATCAGTCACTTCCTATAACCATCAATAAGCTTCTTACACCTCTCTCTTATTAGAAAGGCACTTTTTCCCAACAGCAATTTTGAGATCTCTCAACAAGTTTTTAATGGTATTTACTGTAGATCTGGACTCATTGCTGGCCACTTCAGAACTCTCCAGCACTTTGTTGCCATCCATTTCTCTGTGCTTTTTGACGTATGTTTTGGACACAAACCCAGCTTTCCAACACTAGGCTCTACAGTGTGACCCAAAATCATTTGAGAATACTCAGATTTCATGATAACTTGCACACATTCAAGGCACCGATTGCCAGAGGCAGCAAGACAACCCCAAAACATCATTGAACCTCCACCAGATTTCACAGTATGTACGGTGTTCTTTTCTTTGTAGACCTCATTCAGTTTTCAGTAAACAGTAGAATGATAATCTTTATCTAAAAGCTCTATCTTGGTCTCATCTGTCCACAAGACATTTTCCCAGAAGGATTTTGGCTTACTCAAGCACATTTTGGCAAACTGTAGTCTTGCTTTTTATGTCTCTGTGTCAGCAGTGGGATCCAAAGTGGGTCTCCTGCCATAGCATTTCTTTTCATTTAAATGTCGACGGATAGTTTGCAGTGACATTGAGCCTGCAAAACAGCTTGAATTTCTTTGGAACTTGTTTGGGGCTGCTTAACCATCATCCAGACTATCCAGCGTTGCAACCTTTCCTCAATTGTTCTCTTCTGTCCATGCCCAGGGAGATTGGCTACCATGGGGTTTGCAAATATCTTGATAACGTTGCACACTGGGGACAAAGGCAAATCTAAATCACTGGAGATGGATTTGTAACCTTGAGATTATTAATATTTGTCCACAATTTTGGTTCTCAAGTCCTCAGACAGTTCTCTTCTCCTCATTCTGTTGTCCATGCTTAGTGTGGCACACACACACTCACACAATGCAGAGACTAAGTGAACTTCTCTCCTTTTTATCGGTTTTCAGGTGTGATTTTTAAATACCCACACCTGTTACTTGCCCCAAGTGAGTTTAAAGGTGTATCACATGCTTGAAACAATCATATTTATCCACAATTTTGAAAGGGTGTCAATTTTGTCCAGGCAATTTTTGGAGTTGTGTGTGCCATTATGTCCAATTTGCTTTTTTCCTCCCTTTTTTGTTCTGTGACATTATATCTTTTTTTGTTTTTGTTTTGTTGGAAATAATGTCCAGTTTGTTTTTTTACCCCCTTTTTTGTTTTGTTCCAATACACACAAAGGGAATAAACATGTGTATAGCAAAACACGTGTTATTGCAATACTTTTCTGTGAGAAATTCTTGATTTTCTGGGAAAAAATCTGGGATGGCAACAATTTTGGCCATGACTGTGTATTAAACATGCAGAACTCAAAATTGACTTACAGAAAGGCTCTATATGGCTTGGGTTGTTTTATTTCCCTTCATATGAAATGGGTATATAGCCTAGACTGCTGTGGTCAGGGGCGGCGCCAGGGGGGTGCTTGGGGGTGCTCGAGCACCCCCTAGAATTGTCCAAGCACCCCCAAAGCACCCCCTGGAGTGAACTGACTTCAGGCGTCTAAAAGACGCCAAGTCAGTTCACACAGCGGCAGCACGGAGCAGCAGCAGGGCTACGGTAAGATGGCCGCCCGGAGCCCTGTTCTGCAGACTTCGAGTCTGCAGTGCATGGCTTCGGGCGGCCATTTTCCCGTAGCCCTGCTCTCTGCATGCAGCCAGGAAGTCTCGCCGTGACGTCGGGAAGGAAGAGGATCGTGGGCGCGCGGGCGCTGCGCGCCACAAGGAGGTCGGGACTCGGGACAGGAGGTCGGGAAAGAAGGTCTTCTGGCTGTAGGTGAGTAAATGGGTTTTTCTTTTCTTTTTCAGTTGATGCTGATTGTGCATATTGGGGTCATGTCTGCTACGGATTGTGCATATTGGGGTCATATCTGCTACGGATTGTGCATATTGGGGTCATTTCTGCTACGGATTGTGCATATTGGGGTCATGTCTGCTACGGATTGTGCATATTGGGGTCATATCTGCTACGGATTGTGCATATTGGGGTCATTTCTGCTACGGATTGTGCATATTGGGGTCATTTCTGCTACCGATTGTGCATATTGGGGTCATTTCTGCTACCGATTGTGCATATTGGGGTCATTTCTGCTACGGATTGTGCATATTGGGGTCATTTCTGCTACCGATTGTGCATATTGGGGTCATATCTGCTACGGATTGTGCATATTGGGGTCGTATCTGCTACGGATTGTGCATATTGGGGTCGTTTCTGCTACCGATTGTGCATATTGGGGTCATTTCTGCTACCGATTGTGCATATTGGGGTCATTTCTGCTACCGATTGTGCATATTGGGGTCATTTCTGCTACCGATTGTGCATATTGGGGTCATATCTGCTACCGATTGTGCATATTGGAGTCATATCTGCTACCGATTGTGCATATTGGGGTCATATCTGCTACCGATTGTGCATATTGGGGTCATATCTGCTACCGATTGTGCATATTGGGGCCATATCTGCTACCGATTGTGCATATTGGGACCATATCTGCCACCGATTGTGCATATTGGGACCATATCTGCCACCGATTGTGCATATTGGGACCATATCTGCCACCGATTGTGCATATTGGGACCATATCTGCCACCGATTGTGCATATTGGGACCATATCTGCTACCGATTGTGCATATTGGGACCATATCTGCCACCGATTGTGCATATTGGGGCCATATCTGCCACCGATTGTGCATATTGGGGCCATATCTGCCACCGATTGTGCATATTGGGGCCATATCTGCCACCGATTGTGCATATTGGGGCCATATCTGCCACCGATTGTGCATATTGGGGCCATATCTGCCACCGATTGTGCATATTGGGGCCATATCTGCCACCGATTGTGCATATTGGGGCCATATCTGCCACCGATTGTGCATATTGGGGCCATATCTGCCACCGATTGTGCATATTGGGGCCATATCTGCCACCGATTGTGCATATTGGGGCCATATCTGCCACCGATTGTGCATATTGGGGCCATATCTGCCACCGATTGTGCATATTGGGGCCATATCTGCCACCGATTGTGCATATTGGGGCCATATCTGCCACCGATTGTGCATATTGGGGCCATATCTGCCACCGATTGTGCATATTGGGACCATATCTGCCACCGATTGTGCATATTGGGGCCATATCTGCTACCGATTGTGCATATTGGGGCCATATCTGCTACCGATTGTGCATATTGGGGCCATATCTGCTACCGATTGTGCATATTGGGGCCATATCTGCTACCGATTGTGCATATTGGGGTCATATCTGATAACGATTGTGCATATTGGAGCCATATCTGATAACGATTGTGCATATTGGGGTCATTGGACGTGTTTTTTGTTAAAATCTGCTCACATTACGTGTATTTTCTTGAGAAAACCTGCACAATTATGTGAATTTTCTGGGAAAAGGGTCACCAAAACTTGGGCCCTCTGTCTTTGCGTTGCACTTTTAAAGGGAACCCGAGGTGAGAATAATATTGAGGCTGCCATATTTATCTCCCTTTAAGCAATACCAGTTGCCTGGCTGCCGTGCTGGTCCTCTGCCTCTTATTCTTTCAACCATAGACCCTGAACAAGCATGCAGCAGGTCAGGGGTTTCTGACAATATTGTCAGAACTGACAAGATTAGCTGCATGGCTTGTTTCTGGTGTAATTCAGTTCACTACTACAGCCAAATAGATCAGCAGGGCTGCCAGGCAACTAGTATTGTTTAAAAGGAAATAAATATGGCAGCCACCATATCACTCTCACCCTGGGTTCACTTTAAATTACAGTTAGCCCCGCCCTCATCCGGTCATGACCACGCCCATTTTTTCGCCGCGGCGCGCTTCGCGCGCCGCAGGTTGTAGCCACACCCATTTTTTGCCGCGGCGCGCTTCGCGCGCCGCAGGTCGTCAGCTCCCCCGGAAATTGGTCCAGCACCTGCATAGCACCCCCTAAAAAAATTTCCTGGAGCCGCCACTGGCTGTGGTTCCAAGGGAGTGCAGAAAGGACCCTGGGACTCCTGCCACCAAAAAAAGTCAGGCAATTGGCAGGTGACAGACAATGAATATAACAATATTTAGGGGTGTGGCAAGGGTTCAGGGCTGTTTTCTTTTCATCCCTGTAATACTGCCTTGTTGTTATAGCTGCCTGGATGAGTTCCATAACAACAAGAAAGCACTGAGCTCTAACCTTTCTCATAATAGTCAGCAGTGCAACATCACTGCATGATAAGAATAATATTGGGATTGTCCTAATGCTTTTACTCTACTGGTTTAGTTATGTGTAAACTAACATTAGGAGTCTGTATCTCCTATAGTTACTGCCTATAGTCTGTATTCATTATGGGTAGGAGAAACATACTGATTTTTTTCTTTGCTTTAAAAAGTCAATTCCTGGCTGAATCCTATTTATTCACATCTCAACTAGCTTGCAGATGTTTTCCCGCAATAACAGGTTGACATTCTGCACTGTCGGTGACATTATAATTGCAGAGCTTTTGTGAAGTGAAGCGAAAATGCAAATATTTTGATATGCTGTTGATTCTCTCTGGAGTTCAAGTACAATAGCCTGTCTAGAGTGCAGCTAAATCAGAAAACAGACAAAGAGGCAAATACTGGGGTCAAGCTCTATAGAAAGACAGAAAAACATGCAACCAAAACTACTTGGCTGTTTTAACTTATCTAGCCTGTTTTATTTATTTATTTATTTTTAAACAAATAATTTAAAATTACAGACCCAATGGCAAACGAGTAAAAATAAGAACAGAGAGTAGATTACATGGTTACAAAAAAACTGTGTGAAAGAAAAAAAGAAAAAAGAAAAAAACTAAAAAAAAAGGAAAGGAAGAAAACACTGCAACAGATGACCATGCCAAGACGATTTAAAAGACTGGACTCAAAGAAGTTTCATGTTTATGTCTATGGAAAGGAGAGGTGGAATGAGCAGAAAATAAGCCATCAGGCACATAGCACAATGGCGATAAAGATCTGCCAGATTGATCAAGATTTCCTATCTGGTTGTTTGCTGTACTAATCTCTGGTGTCCTGATACCTGAAAAGGTAAGGGTGGAGAGTAAGTACAGCGGGATAAGTCGAGCGGGGGGTAGGTTATTTTGCCTGACATTTCCTTTAAAAGACTCACAAGGTGACATGTGACATGATGAGATAGACATGTGTATGTACAAAGCCTAGTACACAAATAACTAGGCTGTGTTCGTTTATTTCTTTCTCTGCCTGAAAAAGTAAAAAATCAGGTATGTAAGTGGCAGTTCCTGTCCGGGTCGAGACCGGGTCGGACTCTAGCGTAACCCTCACTGATGAGGAATTGCAGCCATAAAACACTTTTGTGGCAGTAAATGGCTTTTAAGAGCAGGAAAGAGATAAAAAAGGTCAATAGTTCATATATTTTAGCCCTGGCATACTTCAATTAATGCGTCATTGAGAAAAGGCCATGAAACAGTAAAAGCTTAAAAAGTTGATTCAAATATAAAATAAAACTGCGGGATAACTTTAAAAGTCATTTTTAGAAGGAGGAGGACAGATACAATTGTTTATCTCAGTTTTTTTTCCGCCTCAGATGTCCTTTAAGAAGGCAAAGTTGTACAGAAATCAGGATGATGAGTGTTTTAAGAAGGCAGTAAGAGAGCTTGCTTTAGAGCTTTTCTCAGAGCATTTTGTAAAATGTCAATTCATCAAGGCTGTTACCGCATGGTAAGCAGCAATTACTGAACAGTGGGGTAAATTACCGACTTGTGCGGTAAACACCTCAACACGTCAGCAAATGTCAATTCATGAAGATTAGAGCATGCGGTAAAGCCCAGTAACATGTTCGCTGATTACACCGGCAGCTTTGATGTGTCGAAAACCAGCTTCATTGTCCAATAAGACATGACTGACAGAAGCAGAGATCCAATAGCAACAGCTTCTGTCTCCTGCAATTCCTTCTGATAGGCTGAGGCACCTTCTTGGGAGGAACTTCTCTACCCACCAGGCAGCACAGGAGAGATCCCACACAACAGAGATTTTCCCTGAAGCCCTTCAGATGTTTAACCCTTTAGGTTCCTGTTTGAAGATGCGGATGAGCTACTAGGGACATCACCTAAGCATGGCATGTTTAATGTCTCTTGGAAGTTCTTCTAAGCTGTGGCAATTAAATAAAATGTTAAGAAAGACTAATAGACAGATTTGGAGTGAGCAGAGGGAGTAAAACAAACATGTACATCGAAAGGGATGTTGGGGATGCCTTTTATTTGTGTAATGCCGTTACTAGAGAACAGCATGCAACAAAATAGAGACAACTCCACACTGTTCTGCAGTTACCAAGTAGGTTTTTGTGAATTGAAGCACATGTTTTTAGTAAATTACCAAACTTCTACCGCACCTGTGAAAGTTTTGATAAATAAAAATAAAAAAAGTCTAAAATACCGAATGTGGCATTTTTCTGACTTGTTTTTATTTTATTTTATGGAACAGCATTTAATGAATTGAAGCCAAAGTCTGTCATGACTGGGAAGCTCAGGGCTTCTTGCCACAGATTCTACAGGTGTAGCAAACCAGCAACAACTGTTCATAATCTGTCCATCTAATTACATAGATAGGAATAAGAAGTTAAAAGCCACTGCAAGACAGAATGGAAAATGAACACAGTTTTGGCTTACTGTTGGTTGTAGAAGTTCATAGCTGGCTGCAGACTGAAATGGAACAGTAATTTTTAATAACATTAAACTGCATTAAAGTGCAACTGATACATATTTATAACAAACTGTGGATTCTTTTTCATATTGTTAAATAATGTTTGAATGCTTTATGCTATATCAAAGCCATGAAAGTAAACTACATTAAGGTGGCCATACACTGGTCATTTTTTTTTTCTTTGATTGATTATTATAACGGATATCGAATGGATCAAAAATCGAGTTGTCATTTTAATGTAGAGTCGATTCTTATCGGCCGATATTCAATTGAATTCTTAAATTAAACCAATCGGGTATGTCGGGTTATTTCAATAGATGGAACAAGAATCGACAGCTTTTCATTATGTATTCAATCGACCTTTACTCAATTTGATTCATCAGGGTGCTTATTTTATGATTGAAAATAGCATCTAATCAATGAAAGTTGGAAAAATGAAACGAAAATCGACCCTACTGTATGGGCAAAAAAAAAATCGATTCATGTTCAAGCGATTCATTTATTCTGAATCGATTCTAAGAATCGATAGGTCAGTTGATTGTCCTATAATCCACCAGTGTATGGCCAGCATTAGTCTGAGACTAATGGACTCTTAAAGAAACATTCAGAGACATTGGGAACCTGGTTCCGAACAAAAAAAAATTCCGCATGAGGAGCATTTCAACTATGCTGATGAGTCGCTTGGCAACTTTACCCTGATTATCTCTGCTCTACGTTTCAAGGCTTCTACTGCTTAAATTTTGTATCTTGTCTGATTTATTCTGTAGTATAACCAATGTTGTACATGTACAGCACACTGCTGCTTCCTTTACATCCTGCTTCTTCAAGAACTTAAACGTAAGTGAGCTCCGGGTCAGCTGTTAGCAGGCATTACAGCAAGGAATTCAGATTAAAGAGTTTGGTCATAGTGGATTATGTTGGGAAATGCCTATACTATAATTCTATATACAACTGTGATTTTCTTTGTAAAATAATCTCTTTGAGAGACTGTGAGGGATTTTTCATCACCAAAAGGCGAATCTTTTTTATGTCAAGGAGATCCCCAGTAGGACTCCAGTAGGGATAATCAATGAAATGCAAATAATTATGAATTGTTGCAAATGTATGGAGCTTTAAAACGGACCAAACACATGGCACAAAAGCATTTGAATGGTCCGTTTTCAAGCTGCATAAACATTTGCATCAACTGCGAATTATATCTCATTGATCATCCCTAGACTCCAGACTTTCTATGGAACAACCCTTGCATACGCCCATATTAAGTGTAGTCTGACCGGAGGAAGAATTTTGTCTTATAAAGCTTGGGCACAATTCTCCATGTACATTCTCTTAGTTCACATATCCCAACCTGTCACGATCCCGCGAACGCCATTGCGGCAAGCGCAGGTAAATGCTCACAAAATTGGTTCTGGAGTACCCCTTTAATCCATATGCCTGGCTTTTAGAAACTCAGTGTTTTTCCATCTCACAACCCCTGCAATTGGGGATGTGAATGTTTGTGTTGTCCTTACTGAGAGAAGCCATTCACCCTAAAACCAGACCATTCACACAGGAAAAAGGTTATCTAAAAGGGGGGCAATAAAGATTCTCCAGGAAGTCTCCTATCCTAGTTTTAAAGATAAGGAGAGGAACAGATCTGGATCGTAAACTCATTAGGACCCATTCACATTCCTGCCTGTCCGGAAAATACCCAGAGACATGCCCCTGGCTTAATGAGCCTTTGATATCTCACTTCATATTAGTCCATAATTCGATGGATATTGCGTAACCGTTTGGGCCCAGCGGTCCACAACTTACAGTGCGCCATGCGACCAGCGCAGCCCACCTCCTGAGACGTTAATCGATCTCCTAGTCATCTCACAGCCTGGGGTAATGATTACATAGGCAAGGAAGGTGGCACTCCAAGCGAGTTTGATATCGATTGGTTCAGCGCATGCTGACGGAATGTAAAATGTTGGGTTTTATATGATATGTCAGATATCCGCTGAGTTATGACATACTTTGAGAAACTGCCAATTCTGTCCTTCAGACAATAGGGGCGGACCTCAGCAGCCTGAGGTCAGATTGTTAAGGGTGGAAACCTTTCTTGTTACCATCCACCCCCTCTGGCAGAGAAAGAGAAAAAAACCGACTGACACTGAGCCTGGAAGGAGAGAGAGCCCAGCCATCCTGTACCATCACGGATTTGGGCTGGATGATAAAAGGAGTAATACCTATTCCACAGAACTTTCCAGAATTGGAGTACATATCTCTGTGGGACTTACCGCCAAGGACACGGTAACTTGACAAACTGCTCAGACTGTAATCAGCTATTTTCATATTGAACACTTATTATTCTGTATCAATTTGTTTCTATTGCTATATTTTGTTTTGCATTATTTCTTTAAATAAACGATTTAAAAATCGTTTGTCTAAGTGCTGTTCTGAAACAAATCTCCGCCAAAAGAATTCACATCTTCAGAGAGACATGTTACCATAACTGTTTTGCTATTAAATATTGTTAGTTTTGCTATCTCTAGAAAGGTTGTCTAATTAACCCTTTTTCCTACAGGATTTAGCTAGAGTTAGAATTAGCGCATTCGCACGCTTTTATTGCGGATTGGTGGCAGCGACCTGGCCTCTATATGAGAGCACAGATTGTATTGATTGTATATACAATCGAAATCGGACTGTGTGTGGACTCACCAACCAATCCAAAAGTTTACTTTGCCTGCAGTTCTGACTGTCTTCAGGATTCCCTCAGGGTCTGAGGCTTTATGGTAAACTGCAGCAAAGGGAACAGGAATTGTTGGGTGACTGCGCATACGTCACACAACCTAACTGTATTAAAGAAAAAATGCATCAAACAGGAATATTAAAACAACGTAAAGTTTGTTAAACTGCAGTGTCACAATCTGAGGTTTTTTTTTACAAAAAAAGTATTTGTTAATGTGGTGTAATTTTAACAAGTAGATGAAATATTTGTGCAACTGCAGTAATTTTAGAAACACTAATTAAGGCTCTTGTAAGGCTTGAAACAGATGTGCCACATTTTCTAAATGCGCCATCATATTATACAGGAACTGCAATCAAATCATTCTGAAGCAAAGCCTTAGTACTTAGCGAGACTAGGCAACAACTGAAGGCCAAGAAATGAACAAAATGTGTGTGTGCTTTTTATGTCTGGTGTGTGTGTGTCTGTGTGTGTATTTTTTTTTTTCAGATAAATACACACTCATGGTCGTGGACAAGTTGTTGATATCCCTTCACAGAAGAAAAGGCAGCCATGATTGTCTATAAAATAATGTCTATGACCACTACAGCAAAATTTGTAAATCTTGCAAGAGACTCAAGCTGACCATTGGACAGTCTGCACTGGACTCACAGTAGATGTCAGTGGGGGGCAAGAAAGGGCACATGATGTTCCTTGATGCTTGGCCACCTTCAGGTAGTAAAGTGTCAATTTTTGTCTGTGTATTACATTACTCGGTCGGTTTTTAAATTGACTCACTAGTTTACGATTTCTTTGCAAGCTTTTGAAACTAAGTTTCTTCTTCAGGCATGATTCAAAACTGGATCAGAACCTTACATATGGTTCTGAAACATGTCTGAAGAAGAAACTTAAAGTTTCAAAAGTTTGCAAAGAAATCTTGTAAAGTTAGTCATTAAAGGTATCAGTTAAACAAATGTTGTTGTTACAGTGGGATGCAAAAGTTTGGGCAACCTTGTTAATCATCATGATGTTCCTGTATACACACAGTGATATTTGAGAAGTGAAATCAAGTTTATTGGATTTACAGAAAGTGCACAATAATTGTTTAACCCTCCTGGCGGTATAAAAAAATCTGCCAGGAGGGAGCGCATCCGTTTTTTTTAAAAAAAAATTTCCCTATATCATGTAGCGAGCCCAGGGCTCGCTACATGATAGCCGCTGCTCAGCGGCATCCCCCCGCCCTCTTCGATCAGGAAATCCCGTTCAAAGAACGGGATTTCCTGGAGGGCTTCCCCCGTCGCCATGGCGACGGGGCGGGATGACGTCACTGACGTCGGGACGTCATTGGGAGTCCCGGGCCACCCCTCGGCACTGCCTGGCACTGATTGGCCAGGCAGCGCACGGGGTCTGGGGGGGGGGGGGCGTGCGGCGCGACGGATAGCGGCGATCGTGCGCGGGGCGGCAGCGATCAGTGTGTTGGCACAGCTAGCAAAGTGCTAGCTGCATCCAGCAAAAAAAAAAATTAAACAAATCGGCCCAGCAGGGCCTGAGCGGCACCCTCCGGCGGCTTACCCCGAACTACACACAGTGCACACTGCACACGTTACGTTACATTGTAATGCAGCACGTTTAAACAAAATGCTGCATGCTGTATGTTATACTTGGCTAAGCAGCGTTAGACTGCTTGCACATGCTCAGTAATGTTGGAGGAGGAGGTCTCCCCTCCTCCTCCGCGGCCAGCCACATGACTAATTAATATTCACTGCACTGTGGTGACTCGTGGTGAGACTCGTAGTGTTGTCCGGATGATGAACGAATCGTTCATTTGTTTTGGATCTTTTTTGTGAGTCGAATCATCCGGATCATCACAATGTTTGGTTCACAGTGGATGTCTGTCTGGAAGAAACAGGAACATACAAAATGTACAGTCAGGGAAAGTCATGTCCTGCTAGTCATTTCACCCCCATTCTGCTTCCCTAGTAAAATGATTCAAATGATTCGGTTCAAAGATCCGGATCTTTTCCATGATCCGATTCAAATGATCCGAATGCTTAAAAAGATCCGGACTTCCTATCACTATCCTGGAGTAGCTGCTTTGAGAGCTGCATAACGCAGCTCAATCTGACGTCCACCTTCAACACCACCATGCGTTGCGTTAGGGGCACGTTATGCGACTATAACGTGCCTTAAAACGCAACGTCTTGGTGGGAAAGTAGCCTTAGGGGAAGGATACAGAAAGCTGTCTCAGAGATTTCAGCTGTCTGTTTCCCCAGTTAGGAGCATATTGAGGAAATGGAAGACCACAGGCTCAGTTAAAGTTAAGGCTTGAAATGAGATAAACAGAAGTGACGAATGGTGGGAACAGTCAGAGGCAACCCACAGACCAGCACCAAAAACCTACAACATAATCTTGGTGCAGATGGAGTCACTGTGCATCGTTCAATCATTTGGCACACTTTACACAAGGAGATGCTGTATGCGAGAGTGATGCAGAGGAAGCCTCTTCTCCACCCACAGAACAAACAGAGCTGCTTGAGGTATGCTAAAGCACATCTGGACAAGCCAGCTTCATTTTAGAATAAGGTGCTGTGCACTGATGAAACTAAAATTGAGTTATTTGGCCATAATAAGGGGTGTTATGCATGGAGGAAAAAGAACACAGCATTCCAAGAAAAAGACCTGCTACCTACAGAAAAATATTGTGGTGGGTCTATCATGCTGTGGGGCTGTGTGGCCAGTGCAGGGACTGGAAATCTTGTAAAAGTTGAGAGACGCATGGATTTCACTCAGTATCAGCAGAATCTGGAGACCAATGTCCGGGAATCAGTGACAAAGCTGAAGCTGCACCGGGGCTGGATCTTTCAACAAGACAATGGCCCTAAACACTGCTCAAAATCCACTAAGGCATTAATGCAGAGGAACAAGTGCAGTGTTCTGGAATGGCAATCTCAGTCCCCAGACCTGAATATAATTGTAAATCTGAGGTGTGAGTTAAAGAGAGCTGTCCATGCTCGGAAGCCATCAAACCTGAATGAACTAGAGACGTTTTGTAAAGAGGAATGGTCCAAAATACCTTCAAGCAGAATCCAGACTCTCATCAGAATCTGCAGGAAGCATTTAGAGGCTGTCATTTCCGCAAAAGGAGTATCTACTATGTATTGATTTCATTTCTTTTTTGTGGTGCCCAAATTTATGCACCTGCCTAATTTTGTTTAAACAATTATTTTGCACTTTCTGTAAATCCAATAAACTTATGGTGCCCATACACGATACAATAAAAACGTTCGATTTTCCCGTTTATTCGATCTAAATGATCGAATTGAATGAAAGTTGAAATTTTTTTTTTTCGAACAAGAAATTCAAACGATTATCTTGTTTTTTCGGGAAAAATGATCGGACATGCTGGAAAAATCTTTATATTCGATCTAACAATAATCGAACTAAATTATCTTATTGAAAAATTGTACCATGTTTGATCACCTTTAATTTCACTTCTCAAATATCACTGTGTGTCCCCCCTATATGATATATTTAACTGACATTTTGTATCGTAACAACCAACGATTTATACAGGAAAATTATGACGATTAACAAGGTTGCCCAAACTTTTGCATCCCACTGTACGTCTTCGGCTTCACTAGTGTACGTAATGCTGACTATTATGTGAATAATCATAAAAATATCAAAAAGAACTTAGACTGCATAACACAGATAGGGAACCTCTGTAGCTTTAAAGGGAACCTGAAGTGAGGAAAATTATTTAAAATAAACACATGGCGTAGCTGCAAATGAATATTACATACTTACCTAGCCATCACTTCCTGTCAGAAGCTCACCATTTTCTTCTTACAGCGATCCCTTCCAGTTCTGACAAGATTTTGTCAGAACTGAAATATACCAGTTGCTAGTTATATATCAGCAGCTGTCAGTTACAACTGCATGTTTAGGGTAATGTCCATGCTTCCCTATGGCTCAAGTGGGTGATATTACAGTTTAACAGTGTGCGGACCAGGAAGCTGTTATGGGGTAATGGTCATTTTTAACATGGAGGACAGAGAAATCCGTTGATCACAGTGGACAAATGGGACGCAGAAGAGGAGAGACTACACAGGAGGTAAGTATTACCTGTGTATGGTTATTTTGACTTTTTATTTTCAGTTCAGGTTCTCTTTAAAGCTAGAATACACAGGTCAAAATAAGGAAGCTTCAGTGCAAAATTGAGAGACTAACATGCTGAACATACTAAGAATACATATATACATCCTGAATAATTCCCCAGATTGATAATAAAACAGCAAATATTGTAAATTGGATTCATATCACTTATTATCTCACATCTAAAGGCTCATTATATGTAAATAACAAGAATAGATTTAACACCATGGGATATTAGGTATAAGCAGTAAAATGAAGGTCACAGAGAAGAATTATGCAGCTCTATTATTTAAAAGCTTCCTACAACTTTAATAAACATTATGGTTCAACACCTTTCTATAATAATATTTTTTGCTTTCTGCAAAATAAAAAATGGATGAATGAAAATACCTTCTTGGAATTAAAAGGTGATTAGCCTTGGGCTTTCTTTCAACCCATTCAATACCTGCATTGAAGTAAGTGATCGGTAGTTGGCTTGAGCAGAATTTATGACTCTCCTGAGTCAGTCAGTTTTCAGGACCATTTTATCAATAAGGGCATAAATAAAATCCCTGCTTTCTAGGCAAAGTTGTGGGCAAAAACTAGAATGCATGCGCTGATAGGGATTTTAGTCACGATAATCAGTGACTGGTTGATAAATGCCAGCCTCGACATTCACATTTAGAGAAAACCTTTTATCACACAACACTCATAAAACACAGAAACAGCATGTGGTATAAAGGCGCTGTGTATGTACTGAGCAGAAAGGAAGTTTCTTGCCTTAAAAATACAGAGCCCAGGACAGACCTACACTGGTATGTTTCTGTAATAAGAAATTGAATATCCAGCTCTTAATCTATAAACTACTTGTGGAACCAGCATGAACAACATTCTAATTCAAATAAATTGTTGACAAAACCTTTGATAAAGAGGGCATGTTGCATTAAAGGCCTGTTTATCAAATAAAAAAAGTTTTGCCTTTTTAACCATTTATGCCTCCAGGACGTAGTACCTACGTAGTAGTACGTAGTACCTTTCTCTCTATTTTTTTTTTTTATAAGCTTGTAAATAGTGATGGATGCAAAACGGAAAAAATGCTCTTTTATTTCCAAATAAAATATTGTCGCGATACATTGTGATAGGGACATAATTTAAACGGTGAAATAACCGTGACATATGGGCAAATACAATACGTGGGTTTTAATTATGGAGGCATGTATTATTTTAAAACTATAATGGCCGAAAACTGAGAAATAATGAATTTTTTCAGTTTTTTTCTTATTCTTACTGTTAAAATGCATTTACAGTAAGGTAGCTCTTAGCAAAATGTACCCCCCCAAAAAAGCCTAATTGGTGGCGGAAAAAACAAGATATAGATCAGTTCATTGTGATAAGTAGTGATAAAGTTATAGGCTAATGAATGGGAGGTGAACATTGCTCGGATGCATAAAGTGAAAACGACTGAAGGCTGAACTGGTTAAAATCTGCTCAGTAGTTTTAATATGCCAAATTTCTACGACTGTGAATCCAATTTTGTTGTTCCCTACTCTATTCACAAGAATGGAATAAAAGACTGCAAGCCACATCCATTAAATCTTGTCAGAAGAGATGGCAAGGCATGGTTCCCATTGCCTTGAATTGTGGCAGGTTACAGCTATTTCTTGGGCCTGTGTACACATGTATTTTTACTGTGGTTCAAAATCAGTTGCATTGCATTTTACTGAATGCATCACACCAAATTCATCTGCATTTGAAAAACCCTGCTACAATAATACTATGCAAGCAGCATGTGTTGCCACATGGTGGGTGAGGTTCATCTGCATTTCATAATCTCTCTCTTGCAGATAGCCATTTATCCATACAAAGATCACCAATTGACTATTAAATTGCAGTCATTTAAGCTAAATCTAACAACTGTGACTTACTGTTATGTTTAGGAAATAATGGCACATTTCTAGCAAATGGCCTGTTAGTCTTCTTATAAATAAGTGGAAAAACGGTGGAGGGAGGGGATAGAACAGGGAACCAAGTCTGGGGAAATATTTAAGGATCAATGTTTATTCTGCAGAGGTGAATACACTCACAAACCCTTGGGTGATGACACAGCAACCGCTAATTGTGCTTCTGGGGCTATGACTTCCAGACCAATATTTTATGGACGATGCCTATTTGTCGCTTTGTTGGGAGGAGGGAGGGAGATGGACCATATTTACAGAAAGGTACCAAATGGAAGACCTGGAAACAGGGTGTCAACCTAGCCATGGTACACCAAGTAGTGCATGAAGGAGGAGCTCTGTTTAGCTTGCAAGGATTGGCAGGATGGTGTGAGCAGAGAAAAACGGTATGTACTCACATATGGATTCTAATGATCTGTACACAAGAAAACATGAATGCAGTGTCTGGCTTTTTGACCTTCGGGGGGGGGGGGGGGGGGGGGGGGGGAGGGATACTGCAGGTGACATTAGGATGTCAGAAAGTAGGCGTCCCCCAGTGTTTGTATATAAGGAGACGTACAACCCCATACTTGGTTAGCCTGCAAAGATAGCCGTGAGGCTATGAAATAGTTGTTTGTTTTCCTTATAGGATGTTGCACTCTTATGTATGGTACTTTTAAAACACTTAAGCACCTTACAGTGGGATGAGAAAGTTTGGGCAACCTTGTTAATCGTCATGATTTTCCTGTATACACTGTTGGTTGTTACGATAGAAAATGTCAGTTAAATATATCATATAGGAAACACACACAGTGATATTTGAGAATGATTTCTTTCTCTTGTAGAAGTATAATAGGGTGTTTTTTGTGCAGCTATGTTAATTTTGTACCAAACATGAAGCAAGAAGACAGGAATGTGTGGCTCGTCAATCACGTTCTGATACGGTTTCAGAAAAGATTCAGAGACTGATGCTCTTCAGTTAAGGTAGTGAGGAGGTTTAGGATGACTGATCAGACTGAAGAACCAAAATAAGCTTCTAGCAAGAAATGAAAGAATGCAAAAAAGGTACATCAACCTTTTCTAAAGTATTGATGGTGTTTAATTTGGATAAAAATATTTTTCATGGTTGTTTATTATCATTCTTAATACTTACGTGAAAGGACAGTGAGCATTTAAAAAGACCCCCACTACCATTGGCCACACCCGAGAGGCATTTTTTATCTATTTGCTGTTATTAAAGTGTGCAGATGAACCCACCTACATGACCATTCACTGCCAAAAAGCTTCTGCGCACAGTGCTTTTTTGGGAGATGGAGGTAGAAGGAATGACAGCTGCCCCTTGCAAAATCCGTCCAATGCTGAAAGGCATAGCAGACAAGATGAAAGACCAAGAGGGGTGTAGATATGTTCCGACCACTGGTGAGGTGGGCGCAGGGCAAGCCAAATGACGGCTCTCCCTGCTGCCGCTAAACTCCCCGGCGGCGTTAAATACTTTTCCCCCTCCGAGTTGTAGCAACTTGGAGGGAGGTATAATTCAAGGTCTGGCGATCGCTGCTATGCAGGCGTCCAGCTTCAGCGCTCAGTGCAAAAGTTACCTGCTTTGTAAGAGGCACAGTCATTGGATTCCTCTGTTTTCCCATGCAACCTTCATGCCTATGTTCAGGGAGCTCAGAAGTGGGCTTCAAAACTTTTTCTGAGAAAATTAATTTTGACCAAAAAAAAATAACAAATAAAACTTTCTGCTGAACATAATGTGACTAACGAACAGCATGTTCATAACCAGAAAAGCTTCTATTCTGGGGTAACTGTTTAATTGGCTACAGCAAGATAACGAGCATGTAATAATATGTGCCCACACGTAACAGAAATCTCCCAGTAGTTTAATAAATCAAGCATCTAAATGTACTGCCCCGCAGAAATTAATGTGCAGGGTACCAGATCGAAAAAATAAAAGTGCATCAAGCTTAGGGAGTAGGTTGAGAATATCAGTGGGGTTGATGTTAGCGTTAAGCAAAGTGAAGGGAAATGGAACTATCAGGAAACAAGGTAAAACTTTGTGTACACAGAGTTTTAAATTCAAGCCACTTTCTGACTTTAACCACTTCCCCACCGAGGGGATTTACCCCTGAAACACCAGAGCAATTTTCACCTTTCAGCGCTCCTTCCATTCATTAGTCTATAACTTTATTATTACTTATCGCAATGAAATTAACTATATCTTGTTTTTTTCGCCACCAATTAGGCTTTCTTTAGGTGGGACATTATGCCAAGAATTATTTTATTCTAAATGTGTTTTAATGGGAAAATAGAAAAATGTGGGAAAAAAATCATTATTTTTCAGTTTTCTGCCATTATAGTTTTTAAATAATGCATGCTACTGTAATTAAAACCCATGAAATGTATTTGCCCATTTGTCCCGGTTATAAAACCGTTTATATTATGTCCCTATCACAATGTTTGGTGCCAATATTTTATTTGGAAATAAAGGTGCATTTTTTTCAGTTTTGCGTCCATCCATAATCCATCCCTAATTACAAGCCCATACTTTATAAAGTAACAGTGTTATACCCTCTTGACATACATATTTAAAAAGTTCAGTCCCTAAGGGAACTATTTATGTTTTTTTTATTGTTTTTTTTTTAATTACAAAAAAAAAAATTGGGGAGTGTGGGAGATAATGAGTTAATTTTATTGTGTAAAACTAATGTATTTGTATATGTAAAATGCTTTAGGGTGTAGTTTTACTATTTGGCCACAAGATGGCCACAGTGATGCTTTGTTCATGCGACCTGTAAGCATCCGGAAGGACTATGATCGCGCTGTTTCTCATAGAAGCAGCAGATCATTGCGGGGGCTTAGATCAACGAACGGGAATGGATTTTCCCGTTCATTGATCTCCGGGCGAGCGGGCAGCGGCGTGCATGAGCGGCGGGAGCGCGGACAGCAGCGGTAGCGCGGGAGGTACGGATTTCTCCGACCCTTGGTTTTATAAGGATGGAAAAAGGGACAGAGAAATCCATTCCGCGGGGGGTAAAGTGGTTAACCTGAGCGTATACTTGAAAAAAATATTGAAGTAGACATGAAAAAAGTGAGCAGGGGGTGCATGCGCCGCAGGACACTAATTACAGAAGCTCCGTAGCGGTCTCCTAGTTTTACCCTTCTCCGGGGCTATTGGAAAGCGATTTAAGCCTTCTCCTCTGGCTCACCCCCGTCTTCTCCACCTTGTGCATGTCACAGACAAAGAAAGGAGCTGTTTCCTCCTCTTCTCAGCCAACTCTTCATCAGGCTTTCTCTCAGAAGGAGCAAGCCACGATGTCTTCCCAAGATGGCGCCCGCAAAGACAAGAAGACTCCCTCTCCTCCTCCAAAGGCTGCTTAGGGTAAGCAAGATACATCAGCGCTTAGAAAACAAGACCTCAATACAGCTTTAGACATTATTTATAATAAGCTGGCCCAAAAGTTTTAATCAGAATTGCAGAAAACAATGCAGACCCTCTCCGCTGAACTGGCAGCTTTAGGGAACAGAACAGAGCGGTTAGAGGTCAAACACGATGAGCTTGCGCTGGCCCATAAGGATCTTAAGGAAGATCATGAACAACTACAGTCTACTGTATCTATCATGCGCTTACAGATGGAGCACCTTGAGAACAGAAATAGGCGCAATAACTTGCGCATTAGGGGAGTCCCAGAGTCAGTTGTGGAATTATCTCCCTTTGTGACCAAGCTGTTTGCCTTCTTGCTCCCTAAGAGAGAACAGCGTGATTTTGCATGTGACCGAGTACACAGAGCCCTACGGGCTCTGCCGGAAATTTAGTTCGTACACTATGTTTACAACTGCTGATTTATTACAGTTTAAGTTTATGGTTTTAATGTTATGGTTATACTATGGCATGTTATGGCACGATCTTACTAATCCTCAAGCTCTGTACTTTCTACTTATGATGATACAGTCACCATTAAGACTCTGGCAAAAATGGTCACCTGCAGGACCTTTTCTCCTCTCTTCATTCTATACAATTTATAAAGCTTTTTCTTAAAATCCCGTATGCCTAAGAAATTATCAATAATTACGCACAATGTGCAAGAATTTAACTCCCTAGTTAAAAGACGGTCAGCATTTTTGCTATGTAAAAAGATGGAAGCAGATATCCTACTCCTGCAGGAGACCGATTTCCAAGCGAACAAAGAACCAAAATCTTTTGATCCAGCTTACCCAACTGTTTACTATACCACATTCCACAACAAAACTAGAGGTGTAGCTATTTTTATAAAAACAATAAGTCCCCTGGGTGGTTCACTCAGTTTATGAGGACCCGGAGAGTCTTTTTTATCTTTTTTTTATCGCTCTCTGGATCTCTAGCAAATAAGGAAGTCACAATTCTCAAGATTTATGCCCCTAATCAGGGTCAAAATGATTTCCTAATTGACAACTCAGTATCCTTAGAGCGTTTCCCTTTTTCAAATCTGATTGTTGGAGGAGACCTTAACCTGACCGCATCGGCCATAGCTGATAGAAGCAGAACTTCCTCCCAAAGTACTCGTTGCTTCTCTAAACACCTGATCAAAAAATTAGAACACTTCCAACTGCAGGATTGTTGGAGAGCACATAATATGGGGGCACGAGAATATACATATCAATCTGCTCCACGTAACTCTGAAGCCCGCTTAGACTATATATTTCTATCACCTGTTTTATTGGCCAAGTCTTGCTCAGCAGATATCCACCCTGCAGTGTGGTCTGATCATAATCTGCCCAAGGTCTCCCTCACTGGTTTGGGAATAGAGGAATAGCCCTACTCCTGGAGAATAAATGACTCCTTATTATCT
Source organism: Hyperolius riggenbachi (assembly GCF_040937935.1). Classification (NCBI taxonomy): domain Eukaryota; kingdom Metazoa; phylum Chordata; class Amphibia; order Anura; family Hyperoliidae; genus Hyperolius; species Hyperolius riggenbachi. The sequence goes on along the minus strand of NC_090650.1, from coordinate 138,599,182 downwards.
GCTTCCTTACTCACTTCTGAATTGGAAGCTACCCTTCATGACTACTTTCTGACGAACACCTCGCCTTCCATCTCAGACTCCTTGCTTTGGATAGCACAATGCAGTGATTACAGGAAAATTAATCGAGTTTGCTTCCAAACGGAAAAAATAATGAACTTTAACAATTATCACCCTCCAAAAAGAGCTAACAAGCCTATATAAAACTTATTATAACAAACCTACAGCTCTAACCTACCAGGTAATCCAAGATAAACGCAGATGCCTCAAAGCCCTCCTTACTAATAGTTCAGGGAAAGCATTACGATGGTCTAAGGCCCGCTTTATGTTGCACAGTAATAGCTGATCTACAATGTTTGCTACACGCTTAGCCTGCCAGATGAGACCCTCCCACTCTTACAAAATTCAGAATAATACAGGCCGCCTTGCAACGTACCCTAAGGAGGTTTTATCCACTTTTTCAGGCCACTGATGAACCTCGCCCTCAACATTGGTTAGATAATCTAAACATCCCTAAACTTACCCCTGAACACTCCTCCTTACTTAATGCTCCCTTTACCTATCAAGAAATACAAAACATTATAAAACAGCTGAAAACTGCTAAAACGCCCGGCCCAGATGGATACTCCACTCTTTATTATAAAAATGTTTATCATATATTGATTCCCCACCTAGTTCGGTTATATAATGCGATTTTAAGAGGCACCCCATTCCCTGATGAGATGCTCCTCGTGAACACCTCGATACCAAAACCTGATACGGATAACACCCTTTCACAAAATTTTAGACCAATATCCATTATTGACAATGACTTACGGTAATTTTTTTTTACAAAAACACTAGCCACTAGATTGGCCCAGGTAGTTCCTTCTCTTGTATCCCGAGAGCAAACAGGCTTCATTCCCAGCCGCCAAGCCACCAACAACATCCGGCTTGCCACTAACATCATTCAGGATGCTGAACTTCACAGTAATCGCCTTTTGCTTTTGAGCCTTGATCATCAAAAGGCATTTGACTCCGTGTCTTGGACCTATTTGTTCTCAGTACTGCAACATATGGGGTTCACCGACTCTTTTATGACTGCAATTACAGCGCTATATAGTCATCCTCAAAGTAGGATCAGAATACCTGGCGGCAATTCTGAATTTTTTCAGTAACTAGAGGCACTAGGCAGGGGTGTCCACTGTCCCCCTTGCTATTTGCAATGATGTTGGAACCCCTGGCCCTGGCTATCAATGCAGATCCCAACATAAAAGGCTACAAACTTGGTAGCTCAATTTATAATATAAGTCTCTACGCGGATGATGTATTACTTTTTATTTCCCAACCATTAACCTCAATACCTTCTCTTTTGCGTATCTTGGAGGTGTTTGAGAGTACCTCTGGCCTGAAAGTCAATATGTTTAAATCAATTACAATGCCTATCAATTTACCAGTAGGTTCGTACAAATTAATTGAAGCAAACTTCCCTTTCTCTTGGAGTCTCAGTAAATTTAAATACCTAGGAATTACCCTTACCCCTTCCTTGACCTCACTCCTTGAACAGAACCTAACGCCAAATTCAAAGCCCTAATTAAGGAATGGTATTCAATAACAATTACCTAGCTAGGTAGAATGATTGCTGTAAAAATGGTACTCCTAAGTTACTATTTATTTTCAGAGCACTTCCACTATTTATGCCAAAATCAAAACTCCTCCCCTTCCAATCTCTGTTTAACAAATTTATTTGGAATAACAAACGCCCGAGGGTACGTAACAGAATCCTCTATAGACCAACATATGCAGGAGGTTTGGCGGTCCCTCAAATCTGGCATTATTATTTGGCAGCTAGATTAGCCCAGATATTCCACTGGCACAATACTAGTACCCCCCCCCCCCCCCCCCATCGTATTTTGCCGTACTCATTTAATGGTCTCTCATGGAACCTGGTTTTAGCTCCCCAGATTGTCTCACAGCTCAATAAAATTGTCTGGCAACATCTGCGACTTTGGAAGACTTTACGATTCAGGTTTTCTCTGGCCTCAGAGAAGCGCCCACTTCTCTCTTACCTAGGCAATCCAAATTTTCTGCCAGCTCTAGACAACTCTGAAACATTTAAATGGTGGATTGACAATAACTTAGTTATTGCCAGAAAGTTCTGTTTGATACATACGTTTATCCCATTTTCACTGTTTGTCTCCAATTGATCGATCCCGCATTCTGAAATTTTCAGATATGCACAAATTGGACACTTCCTTTCCTCTACCATACTGAGTCCTCCTGAGCGTATTGGTACATTTTATGAACAAATATGCTTGCACCCACACACTGAATCGGGAGTAATCTCATGAATTTATCTCCACTTGCAGGACTCAGTAATACATGAGAAACCTGGACTGAGAGACAGACCGGGGTTCCCCTTGACTGACCAACAACGGTCCAGTATTTTTCGTAATATGTCCACAAGCTCTAAATCTAACTTTATTAAGGAGACAGCATATAAGTTAGCTACTGGGTGGTACTACACCCCAGATAGAGTACAGAGAATGTTCCCTCAGTCATCTTCACTATGCTTCTGAGGTTGTAACTCTACAGGGACAATTAAATATGTTTTTGGGAATGCCCAGTAGCTGCAGATACCTGGCTAAAAACAACTGGTTTAATAAAATAAGTTCTGAAAATTGATGTTAAGTTTGATATGTTAAATGCTTTATTATTCCTGCCCTCAAAGCAAGTACCGAAACCCTTTAAACCACTAGTAAAGATCCTAATAGGTGCCAACGCAATGGCTAAGTGCTTTCCATTGAAGCAGTCTATCATAAATTTTGATCTTCTGCTGGCTAGAGTTGATCAAATTTTACTAATGGAAAAAATTGCATACACTCTAGATGGCTCACAAGACAAATTCATTTCTAAATGGGAAGATTGGATATCTTATCGAAGTCCAGACGACCTCTTAGGGAGAGCCCTTTCACTCGCTTAAGAGTCTTGCATGCTACAATTGACAATGTTCTACACCACTTATTATTTGACTGATGGTGTAGCTCAGGGCCAAAGATGTAGGTATCCCTAGAGCTGCCCTAAAACTAGTTAACCCTCTCAAAGAACGATTGTCTTTTGTTGATCTCTGTATTATTTGTTACCGTGTTGACACACCTTTGTCACTGTATCTAATTATTGCTCTATATCATGCCTAAACATTTATGTTCCCTATATACCTTTACAAAACTGCCATGTTGACACGCAATTTTGATTGTATGTATTTGTATGATATGAATCCTTTAATAAACGTGAGTAATTAGAAAAAAGTTAGCAAACTGCAAAAAAGTATAGTTGACTTATAAGAAAACTAATGTTAAAATGACAGCTAAAGTGCAGAAATTGCTGCTCAGTAAATACCCTTTAAAATAAAGAAAAGCCTGAGAATCCCCCACGAGGAGATAGACTAGTTCAAAACATGTCAGAGCTGTCAGATATTTACTACCTACTGTAAGTAACAGACATAGGAGAAAAGTAAATTAAATGTACATTTTATACAAAGGTATAAACTTGTATTTTACATTTTACACTTTTTAGCTATACTGATCCTTTAAAAGACTTACGAGGCCAAATTAGGGAAAAAGAGTTAACTACCTGCATAACCGTTTACGGCACGGAGGACGCCGCCCTCCGTGCCGATCCGCCGGGTCCCCCCGCTCGTTAGCCCCCGGGCCGGCTCCCAACCTCACGGCCTCTCCTAAAATGGCCGCTTGCTCTGGCCGAGGCTGTCCAAATTTATTGTGCTACGTACATGTCTTTGATTAAAAAAAAATCCAATAAGTATATATTTATTGGTTTGGGTAAAAGTTATAGCGTTTACAAACTATGGTGCAAAAAGTGAATTTTCCCATTTTGAAGCATCTCTGACTTTTCTGAGCACCTGTCAGGTTTCATGAGGTCCTAGAATTCCAGGATAGTATAAATACCCCCCAAATGACCCCATTTTGGAAAGAAGACACCCCAAAGTATTCACTAAGAGGCATGGAGAGTTCATAGAAGATTTTATTTTTTGTCACAAGTTAGAGGAAAATGACACTTTGTGACAAAAAAAATAATTTAAAAAAAGTTTCCATTTCTACTAACGTGTGACAAACAAAAAAGAAATCTGCCATGGACTCACCATGCCCCTCTCTGAATACTTTGAAATGTCTACTTTCCAAAATAGGGTCATTTGTGGGGTGTGTTTACTGTCCTGGCATTTTGGGGGGTGATAAATTGTAAGCACCCCTGTAAAGCCTAAAGGTGCTCATAGGACTTTGGGCCCCTTAGCGCACCTAGGCTGCAAAAAACTGTCACACATGTGGTATCGCCATACTCAGGAGAAGTAGTATAATGTGTTTTGGGGTGTATTTTTACACATACCCATGCTGGGTGGGAGAAATATCTCTGTGAATGAGATTTTTTTGATTTTTTTTTACACACAATTGTCCATTCACAGAGATATTTCTCCCACCCAGCATGGGTATGTGTAAAAGTACACCCCAAAACACATTATATTACTTCTCTTGAGTACGGCGATACCACAGGTGTGACACTTTTTTGCAGCCTAGGTGCACTAAGGGACCCAACGTCCTATGAGTACCTTTAGGATTTCACAGGTCATTTTGAGGCATTTTGGTTCTAGACTACTCCTCACGGTTTAGGGCCCCTAAAATGCCAGGGCAGTATAGGAACCCCATAAGTGACCCCATTTTAGAAAGAAGACACCCCAAGGTATTCCGTTAGGTGTATGGTGAGTTCATAGAAGATCTTCTTTTTTGTCACAAGTTAGTGAAAAATGACAGTTTGTGAAAAGAAAAAAAAACAAAAAACATTTTCGCTAATTGTTGACAAAAAAAATCTTCTATGAACTCATCATACACCTAATGGAATACCTTCCGGTGTCTTCTTTCTAAAATGGGGTCACTTGTGGGGTTCCTATACTGCTCTGGCATTTTAGGGGCCCAAAACCGTGAGGAGTAGTCTGGAAACCAAATGCCTCAAAATGACTTTTCAGGGATATAAGTATCTGCAAATTTTGATGACAGGAGGTCTATGAGGGGCCGAATTTTGTGGAACCGGTCATAAGCAGGGTGGCCTCTTAGATGACAGGTTGTATTGGCACTGAAGTGCAGGAAGCACAGGATGTTCTCAAATCGTGACCTGCACATGGCAGCAGAGAACATGGGCATGTGATGTATTGGGTGCATAGACCAATAAGACCGCAATACATTATTTTTGATTAGACCCATGTTAAGGAGAAGGTCCCAAATAATGTTACGTTCGGAAACTTGGAGTGGTTTCCACCGAAAAGGCTGGGCATAGTAGCTTCTTGGATTGGCGGTTGCGTATTGTGTGGCATAACGGTTGGTCTCAGCCACAATTAAGTCGTACCAGCAGTGATCAGAAAAAATAATTCTGTCACTGCAGTGGGGCGGGTGAGGCTTTGGCCGGGTGATTAGAAGTCCGCAGGGGGCAGATTAGGGCCTGATCTGATGGATAGGAGTGCTAGGGGGTGACAGGTTGTGACAAGAGGTGATTGATGGGTGTCTCAGGGGGTGATTAGAGGAGAGAATAGATGCAATCAATGCACTGGGGAGGTGATCGGAAGGGGGTCTGAAGGTTTGGCCGAGTGATCAGGAGCCCACACGGGGCAAATTAGGGCCTGATCTGATGGGTAGGTGTGCTAGGGGGTGACAGGTGGTGACAGGAGGTGATTGTTGGGTGTCTCAGGGTGTGAATAAAGGGGGGAATAGATCCAAGAAATGCACTGGGGAGGTGATCGGAAGGGGGTCTGAGGGCGATCTGAGGGTGTGAGTGGGTCATTGGGTGCCCGCAAGGGGCAGATGAGGGTCTGGTATGATGGGTAGCAGTGACAGGTGGTGACAGGGGGTGATTGATGGGTGATCAGTGGGTGATTAGAGGGGAGAACAGATGTAAATAATGCACTGGGGAGGTGATCAGAGGGGATCTGGGGGGCTATCTGAGGGTGTGGGTGGGTGATTGGGTGCCCGCAAGGGGCAGATTAGGGTCTGATCTGATGGGTAGCAGTGACAGCTGGTAATGGGGTGATTGATGGGTGATCAGTGGGTCATTAGAGGAGAGAACAGATGTAAACAATGCACTTGGGAGGTGATCTGATGGCGGGTCTAGGGGCGATCTGAGGGTGTGGATGGGTGGTTGATCAGATGCCTGCAAGGGGCAGGTTAGGGTCTGATCTGATGGGTAGCAGTGACAGGGGGTGATTGATGGGTGATTGACAGGTGATCAGTGGATGATTATAGGGGAGGATAGATGTATACAGTACACAGGGGGGTCTGGGGAGGATCTGAGGGTGTGGGGAGTAATCAGAAGCCCCCAGGGGGCAGTTTAGGGACGAATCTAAAAAAATAGCGCTGACAGATAGTGACAGGGAGTGCTTGATGGGTGATTAGAGGAGAGAACAGATGTAAACAATGCACTTGGGAGGTGATCTGAGGGCGGGTCTGCGGGCGATCTGAGGGTGTGGGTGGGTGATCAGATGCCCGCAAGGGGCAGGTTAGGGTCTGATCTGATGGGTAGCAGTGACAGGTGGTGACAGGGGGTGATTGATGGGTGATTGACAAGTGATTGACAGGTGATCAGTGGATGATTATAGGGGAGGATAGATGTATACAGTACACAGGGGGGAGTTCTGGGGGGGGTCTGAGGGAGGATCTGAGGGTGTGGGGGTGATCAGGAGCCCCCAGGGGGCAGTTTAGGGACTAATCTAAAAATAGCGCTGACAGATAGTGACAGGGAGTGATTGATGGGTGATTAGGGGGAGTGATTGGGTGCAAACAGGAGTCTGGGGGGTGGGCAGGGGGGGTCTGAGGGGTGCTGTGGGCGATTAGGGGCAGATCAGTGTGCTTGGGTGCAGACAGGGAGGGCTGCAGCCTGCCCTGGTGGTCCCTCGATCACTGGGACCACCAGGGCAGGAGGCAGCCTGTATAATACGCTTTGTATACATTACAAAGCATGTTATACGCTTGCATCGCGGCAGATCAGGGTTTAACAACCCGCCGGCGCTTCCGAACGGCCGGCGGGTTGACGTTGCGGGTGGGCGGAGCCTATTGCCGGCGGATGCACGCGCATACCAATGCGCGATCCCCGGCCAGCTAGTCACCCAGGACCATTGGCGTTACGTGGTCCTGGGCGTGCCACTTTGCCGCCGCCAATTGCCAGTGGGCGGTCGGCAATTGGTTAAACTTTCATTCCATTCAATTGCTTTGGTTTATTAAACAGGAAAATCAAATGTTTTTTTTGTACCGTGTATAGGTGCCATTAGAAAGTTTTGCTGCTTAGTTCAGCTTTCTAATTTAATGAAGAAAAACAGACTGGCACTAGATGCCGGCCAAGGAAGTTGCTGGGTTCACCGGATAGCGTATCTCATGCCTGAATGTGCACTCAGAGATAGTGATGTCAATTGTTGAAGAGAAGAGCAAATGAGGCACCATTCATTGCAACAAGACGATACCTTTAATCCACGGTGACAGACACGTTGGGGTAAACAGTGGGGTGAGGGAGGCCTGACAGCTGTTTCGCTTCTACACAAAAGCTTCCTCAGAGGCCAGAGATGAAGTTCAGCTGTCTTATGTTGTTTAACCACCTTGGCGGTAATGACGAGCTCAGCTCGTCCATTACCGCCGCGGTGGATTGCTCAGCCCCTGGAGAGTCTTTTTCAATAAAATTTTCTGTGGGGTGTGTAGCTAGCACTTGGCTAGCTACATCACACACCCCACCCCCCACCCCTCCCGATTGCTGCCAGCTTGCTTTGAGCCCCCCCAATCGCCGCCGAATACATACTCCTCCCCCCCCCCTGAGCCCATGCCAGCGCAGCCTCTCCATAGCCTCCAGGGGCCGCTATGGCAGCGATCGACACTGCGCATGACATCAGATGTCATGTTCGATCGTCGCCATAGCAACGCCTGAAGCTGTGGTGGAAGTCTCGGCCATCGCGGGATCGCGGCCAGGTAAATATCGCGATAGGAGGGGGGGGGGGGACAGTGCCGGGGGACTTGAGGGGAAAGTGTAGCTAGCCTAGTGCTAGTTACACTAAGTTAAACCCTTTTTTTAAAAAAAAAGCCACCCGCAATAAATAGAACACCAGGGTGGTTAAAAGTATATAGTAGTGGCAGTGCTCGGGGCCCCCACCGGTCATGTGCACTAGAGTTTGCAGCTCCTTATGCAGTTCAGTTAGGAGGGGGGCGGATGAGAGGAATTTCCTGCACGATAGTGCTCCCTGCTGGTCATATAGCCCCTGTCTATATGCTACTGAAGCCCTCTCCAACGATTGGCTGAATTGCTCAGCCTCTTCTTAATTAAGTACTGCAGACTAGGTGTAATGTATTTGCACTACTTATTGGCTGACTGGCAGTCTGCGGACTATATATAAGTAGCAGAGTGCTGTGTGGGAGTGAGCATTTCCTTTTTTGTTTGGCAAGTTGAAGGAGTGGTAGGGGCGAGTTCCTGGTGGTGGCAGCTCCAGGGTTTGCCTGCACTCCCCTATTGTGTTACATGTTGGTTTGGGGGTCCTGAGTAGTGGCAGTGCACTAGAATTTGCGTTGTTTAAAAGTACCTGCCATGTCATAGACTTTGGCCAACATCTGATGGACTACATCATGATGGGGGGTGGGGGAGAGAATTCCCTCACACTACATATGTTAACCCTGTGTCTGAGAGAAAGCTTTCAGCAGCTGCCTGTCTCTGAGAGCTCTGTGCAGAAAGCAGAGGAACTGTATCTTATGTGCAACATAAACATTCGTAATACTGTAGTATGCAAAATCCGACACCAGAGCCATTGCATATAACTCTGCTTCAATATTACACTGTTCTTAGCATGTCAGACTGCAGAGATTCACCTATGCAAATGAGAATTCCAAACGTAGCCAAATCCTACACACAATGAATTGCAGCTTTTGCCTCTGATATTTAAAATGAAAAGTAGGAAAATGTTTACACAGCTACTTAAACATTATTTGTACATTGTCATTTTAGAACACTTGGTTTGATAGTTTTCCTTTAATTTTAGATAAACTATGCTATATGTAAGTGCACACCTCAGTCTGGTTTCTGGAAGAAGTTGCAATATTTCCTAGTAAACAATACTGCATCATCACTGTCTTTATTACCAGAGATATGTCCAGAAAGGTGAATGATTTCCAATTTATTATTAAACTCAGCTATTGACGTGCTCACTCTGGCATCCACTGGCAGCTTCCTCCTTCAACACAACATGAGCTCTGCGAAAAATAATTCTCTTAATTTATGATTGCACTTATTGCTAATCAATGCCAATTTACAGCCCCTAGTAAAGCTGTTGAAGGAAGTGGTAAATAACGCTTCTGCTCTCTGTGAGCATGGTCAGTAAAAAAATACAGTAATACTTTTACTGATCAAGAAAGATACATTTTTATGCCTGCAATATTAACTGACTTTTGCAGTCCTCAGAGAGGTACTTAGAGCACACCATTTCCTAAGCTTGTCAAATATTTAACACAGTTCGGTTAACTTGCACACCTTCAGGAAAACAGCTTCATTAGATCTAATTCAAGACAATAGCAGAGAGCCCTCTCTACTGACTACTATCAAATAATATTGGGAAACAGAATATCTTGGAGATGGTGGTAAGAATAGTAACGATAATAATACCATCACATCCTTGCATTGTCCCAAATCTTTGCTGAATAGAGCACAATCATTTTTAAGGGTCAGTCAACCCAGTGGTGATATATTAGTTATACTTGAGCTTCTCTAACAAGTGATAGCTTGAAAAGGTGGCCACTACTGATACAATTTGCTGAACGGTCGAATACAAACGATTCTTCGTATGAACGACCGTAAATGTTAGTTCGGGACCACTAATGGACAAAAAAACAATCCGATCAAATTGATGGGATCAAACTGAAATTCGGATCAATCTCAGTAATCTGATCGGATTGGTTAGGAGATTTTTGTCCATTAGTGGTCCCAAACATACATTTACGAGCGTTCATATGAAGAATCGTTGGCAATCAATAGTTCAGCAAATTGTATCATTAGTGGCCATCTTAAACAGGAATTGTCACAAAAAATTTAAAATTTAAAACACATACAAATAAGAAGTAAACTTTTTCCAGAGCCATAAATTACTTTTCTCCTATGTCGCTGTCGCTTACAGCAAATAGTAGAAATGTGACATTACCGCCAGATTTTGGACTAGCCCATCTTCTCATAGGGGGGTCTCAGGGTTTTCTTTATTTTTAAAAGCACTTAGTGAATGGCCATTGTTCCGTCCAACTGCCAAAACAGTTTGCAGCAAGCAGGAAGAGTGGACAGCATCTTTGTACAAATCCTTTTCAGGTAGAGTCTTTATAAAGAATAAAGGCCATGCTGAGAATTGAAGAGGAACTCCAGTGAAAATAATGTAATAAAAAAAGTGCTTCATTTTTACAATAATTATGTATGTCAGTGTTTGCCCATTGTAAAATCTTTTAAATCCCTGATTTACATTCTGACATTACATTGTGACATTTTTACTGTTTGCAGATGATGTAGCTGCTGCATGCTTTTTTGGCAGTTGGAAACAGCTGTAAACAGCTATTTCCCACAATGCAACAAGGTTCACAGACAGGAAACTGCCAGGAGTACATACTCAGAGTTTCTTGTGGGCGGGGTTTCACCACAATATCAGTCATACAGCGCCCCCTGATGGTCTGTTTGTGAAAAGGAATAGATTTCTCATGTAAAAGGGGGTTTCAGCTACTGATTGGGATAAAGTTAAACTCTTGGTGGGAGTTTCTCTTTAAGTCAACAATTGGATTCTCAAAGCAGATTAAACGGAAAATATTTTTCCTGTGCTATAATCAATCACTGCTGGAGATCCTGGTTATGTTTCCAACAGTCAGACTGAGCAGGAGGCTTAAATAATCCCTCCATTAGCATTGCTTCTAGCATAATGCGGTGGGATTACAATTATGAGCTCACTGGGATATTATTATGCTGCATTTATACAGCACTGACATTTTCCACAGCAGTATACGGACTCCAGCACTAGTTCACAATCTAGCCCTTATCATGATCATCGTCTAAAGCCAGTTTTTGGGGCAAACAATTAACTCATCAGCGTGTTTTGAGGCTGCAGGAAGAAACCACACAAACTCCATGCAAATACTGTCCTGACCGAGATGTGCATCTGGGACTTGAAAGTGCTATTGACTATATCACAGTGACATTTAAAAACTATTTTACACAACCTTTATTTTTAAGCAGTTTTAAAGTAAAAGCATAATACCAGTAAAGCCAGAAATATGTATAGAAGATTTTATAGGAGCCTGGAGATGCTTTTTAATGTTCTTTTTGCTATCAGTCTAATCTAAATAGATTGGTGTTTTTTCTATGAAAGTCACAACCCCATATCTTCTGTAAAGAAGCAAATAGATGAACTACACCCTGTTGACAAGCATTTACCTATTGCTGGATAGCTGCTTCATATTAACAGAGGAAAGAACTGCCTGGAAACTCAGCAAAATACCTGGGACAAGGAACTCTGTGCTTCATCGTGTTCCTTTAATGGTGTGAATAGCAGGTTAGACCAAATTATTTATTACAGACCCTCATGAAGATATGTTGCATAGTTATCGAATATCGTCGGGATTCAATACAATACAATACAGCCACAACATGTCTCAAAAAACTGAAAAAAGCACCCAACATGCCTGACAAAGCTAGACTATGCTATGGGTATAATACCCTCCTAGGGTTGTTTCGCCTAGGCAATGATGTCACGTTTTCTTCCACCCCGCAACATTCTGTGCAGTGAGCAGGAATGTCTGCTGATGTCCCGGAGGGAAAACATCCCACAATGATACACCTTGCCAGCATTTATGATGCTGGCACCACTGATAAATGTAAAGTGGTATTAAACTCAGCATTTTTTGTTTGTTCTAAAATATATTTTGCACTTTCTTTTTCAGTAGAAAGCAAATAGCCAAAGCTGAAGAAGTGATTACATTACATCTTGTTTATATTTCCTTATCAGATACAATTAGTAAACATTCCTAGCAGTGCTTCAGTTTAGCTATGTGGGAGAAGGTGAAGCTGTAGACAAATTCTCACTAAATGCTTTATAATATATAAATACAGCAGCTATGCAATAAAATACAATGGCAGCTTTCAGAGCAGATAAACTGTACTTTGGGAACGAGTAATTTGTAAACAGATAAAAATACTTGTGCATAAAAACAAATATATCTATATAGGTAACGAAAAATAGGAAAGCACATCTTATTAAATATTATGTCACAATGTAATTATTATTATTTTGTATTTATGTAGCGCCGACATCTTCGGCAGCGCTGTATAGAGTATATATAGTCTTGTCACTAACAGTCCCTCGGAGGAGCTCACAATCTAATCCCTACCATAGTCATATGTCTATATCGTGTAGGGTATGTATTGTAGTCTAGGGCCAATTTTGGGGGAAGCCAACTAACTTATCTGTATGTTTTTTGGGGATGTGAGAGGAAACCGGAGTACCAGGAGGAAACCCATGCAGGCACGAGGGGGGACATACAAACTCCTTGCAGATGTTCACCTGGCTGGGATTCAAACTGGGAACCCAGCGCCGCAAGGCGAGAGCGCTAACCACTTCGCCACCGTGCTGCCCACTTCGCCACCGTGCTTTAACAATGCAAATCAGAGTCAGGGTGAGGTGAGATTTTTCAAGTGCACCCAATGACTTAATTTATAAATGGATATTGTAAAAACAAAAAACGAAAAACATTTTATTAGTTGAGTTAGATTTTGTAAAAGCACTTGATGAAGTTTTAAATCATAGAGTATAAAGTAAATGATCTTGTTCTATGACCAAAGGTTGAGTTCCAAGTGCTACACTGCAAGTTAAAGGATAGAGATATGGAGGCTGCCATATTTATTTCCATTTAAACACTACAAATTGTCTGGCTGCCCTGATGATCCACTGCCTCTAATACTTAGTCATAGACCCTGAAAAAGCTTGCAGATGTCTGACTTAAAGTAAAACCAAACCCAAGCAAAAAAAAAAAAAAGTTAGATACTGCCCTATGTAGAGGGAAGGCTCTGGATCCCATAGAGCCTTCCCAGTCCTCACTCTGTGTCTCGGTCCACTCTGGGATGTGAACAATTTCAAAGCCTTCTGAGGAGTCCCAAAGGTGTGGAATTTCAATGGAGGACATTGGTGGAATGAGGGAAAAGACAGAGGACCAGGAAGGCTCTAAGAGATCCAGAGCTTTCCCCCTCCACTAGGTAAGAATCTAACTTTTTTTTAAGGTCGCTTCACATTTGCTTTAAGTTTGACTGCATTTGCTGCATGCTTATTTCAGGTGTGTGAGTCAGACACTACTGATGCATGAAAGATCAGCAGGATGCCAGGCAATTGGATGTTATTTAAAATGAATTAAATGTGGCAGCCTCCATATTCCTCTCATTTACAGAGAAACCGTGAAATAGGATTGAACTTCATCCCAATCAGTAGCGATACTACCCCCTTTCCCATGAGAAATCTGTACCATTTCTTAAACGGATCATCAGGGGGCACTATATGGCTGATATTGTGGTGAAACCCCACCCACAGTGTGATGTCAGCACCATGGTGCTGACATCACACTGTGGGAGCCTTGTTGCATTGTAAGAAATAACAGCTGTTTCCAACTGCCAAAAAAAGCAAGCAGCAGCCACTTCCACTGACGTCACCTGCCAGCAGTGAAAATGTAACCATATGATAAATGTCAGAATGTAAATCAGAGAGAGAAAAGATTTTACAATGAGCAAACACTGACTAAATCATTTATACATAATTACTGTAAACACTAGTAGACCTAAGCCTGTTTTAAAACGGGCTCTAGGTCTCTCTCACCACCGCCACAAGTCAGAGCACCCGCCGCGTGCACCCCCTTGGCCCCCGTCCTCCTCCTGTCCCAACGGCTGCACATGCACAGTAGCCAAAAAACAAGGGACACAGGGACAGGAGGATGGCGCAGGGACAATTAGGGTTTTATTACATAGGATTAAGCAGTTTGGTTGATTGTTATTTTCACTTTAAGTTGTTCTTCAAAACAGCAACAGTATACAACTGATATGCATCATGACAAAGTGCAATCCATAATACGCATTCAAGGCTGTCATAAAGAATTGTCTGACATTAATCCTGCCAAGCTATACTTAACATTCTAGGACACTTTCTTTTGACATAACACCTTATGGAAGGACAATACTGCATTTATTAGTCCTATCCAGATCGCACTTTTCCATATATATTTTGTGAAACATGAGATGTCAAATAGAACTGCATCTGCACATCATCAGAAGATGGTTTAAAACGTGTCAAGTTGAATATAGTTCATAAGGGAGAGTAGAAAATATTTTTCAGTGTGAAGAGAAAAATAATGGTGGAAATTCAGAGTGAATCTTCTGCTCATCATTCCAAGAAAAGCACTTAATTTTATATACAGTGACAGGCTGGAAATTAGCATATATGAACATGTCATAGGAAAGCAGCTCATGTAATCACTGCAGTATATGAAAGGTCATTCCAAAGTATACTCATGTAGTATTAAAAGATTTCACCAAATGTCAGAGCTTAAAGTTAAACTAAAACATAAAACATGACAACCTTTTGACTAAAACTCCAGGTAATAGATAACTGTTCATACATACAAATGAATGAAAAAGAGACAAATGTATGCTTCCTGCTACGGCCTTTTGAGTTTATAATCAGAGTTGAAACCCAATTAGACAAAAACATGCCAGTTTGAAGCTGTCTGTGACATTTGATGTATAAAATAAACTCATTCTAAAGTAATAGCAGAAAGAGAGTCCAAGGTCTATAACCATCCATTTATGTGAATGGGGTAAACAGTCACCCCTACTGATCCTTGATGAGCAAAATAATGAACTGAGCTTTGTTCAGTGTTGCTAGTTGATTTTAATGGTTTACTAAGCTGGCAGAATACTAGTGATGGTCAAGTAGATGCAAATAACTTCGAGTTGATGCAAATTTAGGCAGCTTAAAAATCAACCAATCAAATCCTGCTGAGGTAAAATGTGATTGGTTTATTTTCAAGCTGCATAAATTTGCATAACATTTGCATAAATCTGAATTAACTCAAAGTTGTCTGCATCTAGTTGACCATAACTACAGAATACCCCATCAATGTGGAATACAAAACTGAGGCAGAAAAATGGTTAGTAATTAGCATACTAACCATGCAGCTTTGGGGTCCTGGATATGATGCCTGGCGGTTATTTGGTACTCTGACTCAGCTGACTCAGGTTTTCGTGGGTCAGCCATATGCTTATTCCAGGGTTTTGACTCAGAAACTACTTATCCAAACAAACAGTGTGGTCTTGTTGGTCAAACTGCAAAGTCAGTCCACCAGGGAGTCAACCAGTCCACACCATAACCACTAAAAACATAACGTTTCGGTCAGAGGCCTTTCTCAAATGTTACCTTCTCACAACAGTGCAATTGAATATGAATTCAATTGCACTGTCCGTGCAATTCTGTTAAATCTTCGCCCCCAGCACTTGACGCAGATTGGCGTTAGGCGGTCCTGGGGGGGCCACTTTGCGGCGCCGATAGGCATTAGGCGGTCATAGAGTGGTAAAAAGTGGCCCAATATCATACTGTTATACCCTGGACCGGGGGAAGCAGTATTTTACTATTAGCGAACTTATTGGTCTTAAGCTGTGTACCCACATTACCAGCAATTTTCCTGACAACCTGCGATTTTTAGAGGGGCAAGCGGTCATTTAGATTGGCCATTTCCACAATCTCACGACATGGGTACAAGCGCACGATCATGCAAGTATCGCTTAGCGTAGTGTGGTGATAACGACCGTTGCGGCAGATCGCCATCTTAAACATCCCAGACAACCCAGCGCAAAATACTGCGATTGCTTGACTTCCTGTTCGTGCCCCTCATGTAACAACGCATACGTTGAAAGCAGGAAGAGGCATCGCTTAATAACTGTTGTCAAGGGGACGTCACCGGACCCGTCCGATGGTGAGTACGAGGCTTAAGACTACCATCTGGCATCTTGTAAGCATTTGTACGCTTTTATTGACACTTGCCACAACTCCCCCTTTTTTTTCAGTTTCCTTATTTTGAATTGCCTGTTCTCTGGAATCAGCAAAATCAGTGCAGTTGTACTGAAATAGCATAGCAATAGCAGCACAGCCCCAATAGGTCAGTGCAAGAGAGCCAAGGCTGCCAGGTCTTGGTAAACATTTCCATCTTTAACAATTGGCAATTATCTTTCCGATATAATAATATATATGTAATAACCTTATTAGTAAGTTCGACGGACAGTGAAGGTTAAAGCTATTGCCTAGCCATGTACAATCTGGCAGCCTTGTATATATATATATATTCTGACCTATCCTATGTGGGGGTATTTCCAATCCCAGGGCTTGTCCCCACCAAGAGCATCAGGGGGTCAGAGGAGGATGACTTCTTCAGCAGAGTATTAACCACTTTAGGATCCTTGGTACGCATATCCACGCCCGTTTAAACTTCACGTGCGGATCAGGGGCGTAGATATGCGTACTGCTGCCTTACCGTCGCATTCACGATCCCCGCGCTGTTTTCCGCCGATCCACCGTCGCAGCCCCCTCCATCTGTGATCAAGATGTGAGAATCTTTTGATTCTCAATCCCGATCACTGTTCCCATGTCTTCGGAGAGCTTATTAACGTGGCAAAAGCTATCAGACCCGACACTTCCATGTTCGGCTGTGTTCTATTAATAGAAACACGGTCTCAATAGCACCATCTTGTGGCCAAAAAGTAAAATACACCTATTTATGCCACTATACTGTTTTCCATAGAAAGTTTATTATTATTTTTTTTTTATTATTACTTTTAACCCCTTCCATCTCTGCCCCACAGTTTCAGAAATAAAACACTTGTTAAATTTTTTTTTTTTTTAAATTACAGTTATTTTTTTTTTTACATAAATAGTTACCTTGGGGACTTTTGTAATACGGATGTCATGAGAGTATATTTTTTCAAAAAAAGTTCTTGTAATAAGTGAAAAAGTATTAAAAATCCCTAAATGGAAAAATGCTCCTTCATTTCCAGTTAAAATATTATCACCATACATTGTACTAGGGACACAATTTAAACGTTGTAATAAACCGGACAAATGGGCAAATAAGATGTGTGGGTTTTATGTACCAAAGCACATTTTATTTTAAAACTATAATGGCTGAAAACTGAGAAATAATCATTTTTTTTCTTTTTTTCCTTATTATTCCCTTTACAATGCATATAAAATAAAATAATTCAGAGCAAAAACTACCACCTAAAGAAAGCATAATTTGTGGTGAAAAAAAACAATATATAGATCATTTCAGTGTGATAAGTAACAATAAAGTTATCGCTGAATGAATGGGAGGAGCGCTGAAATGTGAAAGTTGTTTTGGTTTTTAAGGGGAAAAACCTGTGATCCTGAAGTGGTTAAATGGAGCCTGCGCAGAACCATAAAATGGGGAAACTTAACAGGGGCTTTCTCCATCCCATCGTAGTCAGTGAGGTCTTTCGGTATCCTCCAAGCTCCCTCTGTTCTGCCCTGGCTGCTCAGTAGAGCATCGACATCAGCTGAAGTCATGCACCCCTGTGTATGCGCAGCCCCCCATGCGCCAGTCACCGTAAGCACTCTGCGCACGTGTGGCTCTCGAAAGAATGAACCGCGCGTGCGCAAAACGCTTATGGCGACGGTGCTCGAGTGAAACGGGCATGTGGAGGGGCCACCCATGCGCACGACGAAGTCACTGCTCTACTGGAGCAGCCAGGGGCAGAACAGATGGAGCCTGAAGAAAGCTGAGGGACCTCACCGACTATGAGGGGCTGAAGGAAGCCCCAGGTAGGTTCATTTGCCCATTTTATGGTCCTGCTCAGGGTTCCTTTAAAGTGGACCTGAACTCTTGCACAGGACACAAGGAAAACAGAACAGAAATGCACGCTGTATGTATTTAACAAGTTTAGCCTGTGTAATTCCCCCTCATTTGATCACTAGTTGTAATTTGATCTCCCCCGGGTCACATGACTGACTACGGCAGATAAGCAGATAAGCCCATTTGAAAGTACAGGCTGTAAACAATATGTCTGCTTCCGTGAATCAGGAAGTACAAACTGTGCAGATTTATTGCAGGATTTGTATCAAGTTTAACAAAGAAATGTTTTTTGTTTAAATATTATTATGCTGTTGTGTATCTTTTAGAGCAGAGAATAGTTATAAGTTCAGGTCCGCTTTAATGAGTGAAGTAACTTTGGCCTAGTAACCCCTAACTACAGGGCAGAACCACCACAGATTGGCGCATGCACCTAACTGAGCACAAACCCTATAATACAAATTTGATTTAGCAGTAGATAAAGAATAAAGCATGTCTGGAGAGAGATATGTACAATGGAGAATTTTGTAGTTGGTCTCAATATACGAAAAATCGCTACTACCATTTGCTAAGGTGAGGCAACATTTCGTCCATCATTCGGTGGAGAACGTTAGGCCTAAATCTTGCTCCCATGCCAACATAGGTTTTAGTTTAGAGGCCTCAAGCGGTTGGGAGATAATCCAGTAGAAATAAAATATCAGACCACATTACAGTGGACCTGAACTCATGCACAGGACACAAGGAAAACACAGATTAATCTACCCTGTATATATTTAGAGAGTTTAGCCTGTGTAACTCCATGGAGGAAGCCCCATGTAAGTGGATTTTTGTTTTATAATCTGCTTGGATGTATCCCTTAAAGTGGATCCGAGACAAATTTTTGCTGCCTTCATTTTTCTACCTCTTACATACGAGTATAGTTTATTGGGCATTCTTCCCCCCAATGCTTTTTTATTTTATTTATTACCTGCAATAAATGTTTTTTATTTTATTTATTGCATGTAAATGAATGTATCCACGCCCCCCGCTTCTCCAGCACCTAGGTATTCTGCAAGTGCTCATGGGAGCTCAGCCTGGGTAGGAGGCGGCTTTTGCTAAAGCATGTACGAGATTTCAGAGGCTAGGTGGTGGAGTGAGGAGGAGAGGGGAGTGGAGTTTTCAAAGGCTGATGGGTGGAGATGCAGCTTGCCTGTGTAATGATGACAATCAGAACATGGCTGCTCTCATTGTATCACAGAAGGAAATAGTCATATACTGTTGAAGCTGTTTGCAGCTAGATTTACTGTGCAAACCATCTAAACCTTAGTTAAGATATTTAGAAAAATTACTTGCTATAGTTAGTTTTTCATCTCATATCTGCTTTAAATTCCTATCAGAAGTAACACACTGGTAACAACCATTCAAAGAGCACAGGTACATCCCTAAATTCAAACAACAAAGGCAACCAAAAGCAGCTATACAGGTATATGCTAAACATACCCAACAAAAAAAACATACAAAATAAAATCCAAACACAAAAGCAAATATGCACCACTCAATAATCCTGACAGAAAATGTCATGTCCATCACTGTCCTCACAAAGGCCATCTATTGTGTATGCATCCCAAAGTACAATTCACAAAGCTAAAAAAACAGGTACTGAGCAGTCTTCAGTTTTCAAAGGAAAGAACCCCTATTGCACCTCAACACTAGCACACATGCCAGCATCCATCCACAGGATCGAATTACATAAAACACAAGAGTCTTATCAACTGAGTATATAAATTACTAAATTCAATCAAACTACTGTTTAACCTACCTGTCTTTGGGTAAATCTCCTCTCCAACCAACAGTTTACCTTCCATACTGATTACTTTTCATTCCAATGATAATGTTTTTTTGAAGTGTAGCATCCACGCTAAGCTCTACTCTGTCCCAAATGCCTTACACCATCCCCATGTGTACTCAGCAATCATGTTTCCTAATCCTCCTGTATCTAGTACTCCACCCTAATGAAGCAAGTGCCCCAATACCCCATTTGTGTTATCTTGTGCATCTAGTGCCCTCCTCCCATATGCTAGCCCCTCCCCCCCACACACACACTTACAAAGGGTTACGTTCCTGGAGATAGTAAGTTTAATTTGTCAGGTTCTGTGTTATACATAGCGATACGTGGTTAAATTATTTACTTAGACACCTCTGGATTTTGACTTGCAGCATAATTAATGTCCTTGGGTTGTTTTAAACACGTTTTTTATTTGTGTTAAACTTCTTACAACAGTTTATACAATACTGTAACATATAACAACAAAAATAAGTAATAACAAAAACATTACCATATATTTTGTATAAGGAGATAACAGTATGTATGAAAAATTGTAACTTCAGTCATTTGTAAGTAGGAGATTGCCTGTATTTTGTACATGAAGACATCTCTGTATCTCTGAAATGTTGTAACTTGAGTCATTTGTAAGTAGGGGACTGCGAATGCTATAATTCCTACTCTGTATTATGCGATGATCCTTGTTTGAAAACGTCCTTCAAAATGTTCCCACTCCCTTTTAAATGTTCCCACTCCCTCTCAAAGTAAATATTGCTTATATGATCACAGAGGATTAGGAGAGCAGAGAGACAAACACCAAGTGTCAGTGCAGCCTATAATGAGTTCTCTCTACTGTAAATAACTGTAGCGGCATGTCAGTTCCTTAAACACTTTTCATCTACAATTTGTGCCCACCTTATGAACCAGAGCAGTTTTGACTTATTAGTTATATAGTTATGTCTCTATAGGATTCTGCAATAACTCCTATACTACCTACGATAACTAAGTGACATATGTATACATCTTTGTTTTTTCAGGACACTTTTTTTGGGAGGCTGACATTTTTTTTCCCAAGATTTAAAAAAAATATGTAAAACATACACACCTTTTCCCCATTTGCACCCATTATATTTTGAATATAACATTGCTACTGTAGGCACAAAAAGCACAAATTGTATTCAGTTACCTATCCTGTGTGATGTGAGCCAGCACACATGGCACAGTCAAAGTAAAACAAGTCTGTTTATAAAATCAAAATACAGCTTCTCTTATGCAAATAGAAGAAAGAACGTAAATAGCTTATGTAAGAACTTGTAAGAACTCAGAGTACCCAGCAATTACAGAATCCAGAGGCCTGGACAGTGCACCTTAGGCCAAGTTTCCAGCTTGGGGTCCACACCACAGAACACGCAGCTCTTTAGCAACAGATGCTGCATCTGTACTTTCCAGCCCAGGCTTCCTTTCTGGCAGAAGCAAAACTAAGGTGTGTACCAAAGAGGAATGGGAATGCCCACCCAGTTCCTTCCTTTCCATTCCAAGGTTCAGGGCAATGTGAAACCTTAAATAAAAAACAGCTAATTATGTTTAAAGGGCACCTAAGGTGACATGTGACCTGAGAACATGTGTATGTACAGTACCAAACTTAGTGATAACTAGGCTGCTTTTCTTATTTTTTTTTATTTTGCTGCCTAAAAGAGTTAATTTTCAGGCATGCAAGTGACAGCTTCTGTCTTGTTGGTAGCTTGTTGATAATATCGTAAACACCACTGATAAGAAAATTACAGGCATAAAAGTTTTCCGGGAAGAATACAACTTCTAAAGGCAGGGTAGAGACAGACAAAGCTCAATAGTTTGTGTATTTTAACTCTGGTACACTTAATAGGCTGCTATTGAGCAGTGACAATAAAGCATTCAATCTATTTTGTAAATGTTTAATGGGGCACTACAGTGAAAAACTGTACAATTTAAAATATGTGCAAACATAAACAGATAAGAAGTACGTTTTTTTCCAGAGTGAAATGAGCCATAAATTACTTTTCTCCTATGTTGCTGTCACTTACAGTAGGTAGTAGAAATCTGATAGAAGTGATAGGTTTTTGACTAGTCCATCTCTTCATGGGGGGATTCTCAGGGATTTATTTATTTTCAAAAGCACTTTGCGAATAGTACTTGCTCTGTCCAACTGCCAAAAAACTGTGTAGGGAGCAGGAAAGATGGCCAGCTTCATTGTTTAAATCCTTTTTTGGGAATGTCTTTTTAAAAAATAAAAGCCTTGCTGAGAATCCCCTATGAAGAAATGGACTAGTCCAAAACCTGTCACTTCTGTCAGCTTTCTACTGCCTACTGTAAGTGACAGCAACATAGGAGAAAAGTAATTTATGGCTCATTTTACTCTGGAAAAAAATGTACTTCTTATTTGTATATGTTTGCACATATTTTACATTTTACAGTGTTAATGCTATAGTGCCCCTTTATATATAAAATGAAACCATGGGATATCTAAAAAAGGGGTCATTTTAGGATTAGGAGGATAAATACAATTGTTACCTCATCAGTTTATTTTCCCTTTGGTTTCACTTTAAGTATTCCCAGATTTCTTCTCTAGAACACACACTGCTTAAAGGGAACCAAACATACAGTACATAATAAGGAAACATATAACCCATATACTAGTTTATTATACGCTTAAATGATGTTGCTGGTACAATGTAATACAATAATTCATTTTATATCAAAGAGAAAAAGGCACAGATGTGATCACTGCTATACAAAGTCTATGGAGTACTCCACTACATCACACAGAAATTACCCCTCAAACAGACTTCTCATAAGACAAAGTGAAATAGCACTCTATATAACTGGACTTTTTCCCCAAAAACATACAGCAATCCAATAATTTCATCTGAAATTACATTCACTGTTTAATTGTATGGAAGAGTCTGCTGTGACTTATACTGGTAGTGGTGCAAAGGAATGCTGGGCACATTTATCAGTTCTGTACATTTATATTGCCCAACCATAATTCACTTACAGCTCTCCACTGTCGCTACGCGGCTCTCCACTGGCCCATGCTGTCAGTCACAAAGCAAGATCCTATTCACTTTTTCTCCTAGGCAATATTTTGATATTATTAATAAAATGCCTTTAACCTCCTTAGCGGTAACCCCGTGCTGGACACGGGGTAAGCCGCCGGAGGGTGCAGCTCAGGCCCTGCAGGGCCGATTTACATAATTTTTTTTTTCAAACACGCAGCTAGCACTTTGCTAGCTGTGTGTTTGGTCTGATCGCCGCCGCCCACCGCCGATGCGCCGCTACCCGCCGCGATACAGGGCCCGCCCGCATACCCCTTGCACAGCCTGGCCAATCGGCGCCAGGCTGCGCTATGGGGTGAACCGGGATTCCCTGTGACGTCACGATGTCGGCGACGTCGATGACATCACTCCGATCATTGCCATGGCGACAGGGGAAGCCCTCAAGGAAATCCTGTTCAGAACGGGATTTCCTTATGGGCAAGCGGCGCCGACGGCGATCGGATGCTATGGGGGGACGCCGCAGGGAGGGGGGAAGCATGTAGCTAGCGCTAGGCTAGCTACATGCTAAAAAAAAAAAAAGTGAAAAAAACCCTCCCGCAGCCACGGGAGTCATACTGCCAGGGGGGTTAAAGGACACCATTACTAAAGACACTTGGAGAAACAGGGTGAGTAGGCATGCATGGGAAGCTGCCCTGATGGCCACCGCTCCCCCCCCCCCCTCCTCCCCACCTTGTCCAACTCACAGCAGCCACAAATGAAGTAGTATAATTTTGTGTTGCGAAACATTACAAAAGTGTCCTCATTCACCAGGAACCAAGCAGATAAATCAGGCATAGTGTTCCATCAAAGAGTTTCACCTGCCTATCAGAAGTTTTCTCAAGATGAATTATTAAGAAGACAAGTTAAAGGGCTTATTTGATTAGGTAGCGTAGTTAGTAGACTATGCATCAGTGCCTTTACTTTCAATCCTGGACTACCACTTCAAAGTCCTCATTGCAAGCTCCTTAGTCAAACTACTATCACACTACTGCTAAATTACTAACCTTTCAGCAACCTATTATCTTTTGTTGGGCAGCCACTGTTCCATTCACACGGTGAACAAAAGACCCGAGTTCCAGAATTTTCTCCTACTGGGAAAATGTAACCCTCAAGAAGTGGATAAAGGGAAGGGGTCTACAGAAATAAATACTCAGGGAAAGGGATAGAAGGGAGTCTTTGGCCCATATGCAATTCACTTTTTCTCCCGAGTTATCTCCTAGGAGGTAATTTTCATCTTCTGTTGAAAACAACTTTTCATCACTCTGCAATTGAAAAACTATTAAAAAGTAGGTGAAAAGGTACTGTCAATGTCATTTTGAGTATTTTCTTGCTTGCTGGTGGCTTATAAGGAAGGCTTTTTATGGTTAGGTTGTGAAAATATCACCTAGGAGAAAATTTAGGAGAAAAAGTGAATTGCATACAGGCCCTTGTCTGCTTGAGCTGCTGGGGAATCTTGGCTGGGTAAGATAGAGATTGGTCTGTGTATTGTGGGAAACAGCACTCAGGTTAGATATTAACCTCCCCGGCGTTCTATTGAGATCGCCAGGGAGGCTGCGGGAGGGTTTTTTTTTTATTAAAAAAAAACTATTTCATGCAGCCAACTGAAAGTTGGCTGCATGAAAGCCCACTAGAGGGCGCTCCGGAGGCGTTCTTCCGATCGCCTCCGGCGCCCAGAATAAACAAGGAAGGCCGCAATGAGCGGCCTTCCTTGTTTTGCTTAGATCGTCGCCATAGCGACGAGCGGAGTGACGTCATGGACGTCCTGACGTCAGCCGCCTCCGATCCAGCCCTTAGCGCTGGCCGGAACTTTTTGTTCCGGCTGCGCAGGGCTCAGGTGGCTAGGGGGGCCCTCTTTCGCCGCTGCTCGCGGCGAATCGCCGCAGAGCGGCGGCGATCAGGCAGCACACGCAGCTGGCAAAGTGCCGGCTGCGTGTGCTGCACTTTATTTGAAGAAAATCGGCCCAGCAGGGCCTGAGCGGCAGCCTCCGGCGGTGATGGACGAGCTGAGCTCGTCCATACCGCTCAGGAGGTTAATGGATGCATTTTGAGGATTGCTTTTGTTTATGTTTTCACATTGTTGAATCATTCTGTACTTGTTGCTTTCTGTAGTTCATCAATGTCTATACCTGTATTGCAAATATCACATGCAATATAAACTTAATTTATACTGTTGTTAATGTGCAATTCTTTGCCAAAGGGCCACCTAGAACTTACAAGAAATGGATATTGTTTTATTTATTAATATCAGATTGTTGATGCAATATTTACAGCAATATCGATTACTTACACTATATTTCAATATGACTTAGTTAATGGCTGTAATCTTATACCGCTTAATAGCAGACAATTGAAAAATCCCATCCAGGTTGGCTGGATCACTTAAGATATCTCAACAGGTGACGCTTAGAAATATCTGGAGAGGTCTTAGTAAATGAGGCCCAATAGATGTTTATAGAAATGAGATCGCCCACTGTAGGGAAGTTGCTATTAAGTATGATGCCTGATGGACAGCTTATTGTGGTCCCCAACTATAAAAGTGAAGATTATGGCATCCTCCTCTTTTACCTTCATAGCTCATCCCCATTATCACTAGATTAAAACATGCTTGCTTTAAATAAATATACAGAATAAGGCTGCCAAAGTTTTGTGATGGAAAAGAGGGACACCTTGAAATTCTAAGCTACCGATATTTAAGCAAAGGACATGTCCCTAACACGCCTGCAGTCGTGAATCTATTAAGAATTCTTTAGCAAAATTTTCATTCATTAATAAATGTCTAGAACGATCTCAATCAACAAAAAAGGATACCACAGAAAAGGCTTCAGTTCTGAAGAATCAGCAATGAAATAAATTACATTTTGGACAAAAGGTTTTCAAACTTTATAATTTAAAGCAAATCTGAAGTGAAAATAAACTCACATTGTTGAATCATTCTGTACTTGTTGCTTTCTGTAGTTCATCAAAGTCTATACCTGTATTGCAAATATCACATGCAATATAAACTTAATTTATACTGTTGAAAATAAACTCATAAGATAATGAATAATATGTGTAGTACTTATAACAAATGGAACATTAGTAGGAGAGAAAAAAAGTCTCAGGTTTTCCAGTACAGGAAGAGTTAAACCACTTAAGTTATTACCTATGCAAAAGAGCTTCTCTAAGCTATTCACCCAACTTGGTCGAACTTGGTCCTGTTTTCTAAATAGCTTAACCACTTAAGTACCAGCGATCTCTGCCCCTCTAAGGACCAGAGACCGCTGGTACAAGAAACGACGGAATAATGACGAATAGCCGCACAACCCACCACAATCACAGTCCACATCGCACGCCGGGAACCTCAGCCACCCACTCTGCCGTCTCTTTGTTGGCAGAGTTCCTGTGAACCGGTCAGGAGCCGCTTTTATTGGCTCCTGACCCTGCCTATCAATGTAAGCCAATGGGAGCTGCTTACATTGATAGACAGGGTCAGGAGCCAATGAAATTGGCTCCTGACCCGCTCACAGGGCTCTGCCGTTATAGAGAAGGCAGAGTGAGTGAGCTACGCGGGGAGACAGCGGCGAGATCTTCGGGAGCGGCGAAAGCGGCGAGAACCTGTGGGGTTGGTGTATTGAAATCTACACCCTGGCAGCCAGATAGCCATCAAAACAGGGCGTAGATTTAAATTAGCGCGGTCCTTAAGTAGTTAAACAACCAAGAAACATTGAGAGACAGTTAGAGATAAGGTTTTACTTCAGGAAAGTTCAAAGGATCATTAGCTCTGCTCTGTTTTACAGCTTAAAATATGGAGTGTGGTTTCTAAACTGTAAATATGACAGAATGGTGCAATGTTAATAAAGCTAAATAACAAAATAAAAATATGAGACTGTTTTCTTTGTTATTAGTGTTCTATTAAGTATCCATACTACATACAATTAATTATCTCATAAGTTTATTTTAACATCAGTGTCACTTTAAAGGTAGTATATTTCTGTTGCCAAAGTGTACTGCGTACATAAAACCTAAAAGAGGGACAGCTATGTTAGAAAAACAGACAGAAACTTGGCTCCAAAAGTGAGACAGTCTCTCTTAAAAAAAGGAACAACTGGGACCTAAGATATATGAAAAAAAAATGATGCACAAACAAGAAACAAATGTCTTCACTACTTAGCAAATAAAAGTAGCATTTCAGACATTAGTGGTTGTTGCTGCCAGCTTTACAGTTCTAGGTTTGTAACATAAATGTAACTCTGACTAACACTTTGTGCTGGATTTACTGTGGAAATAACTAACACATTGTGCTAGATTTACTGTGGTTTTCCAGAAGGTTGAAGGATACCCTATGTGATCTTGCATCCATCATTTGCTCAATAACAGCAGATAAACTCAGGCCAGATCTGCATAAGTTCAGTTCTCCAACAACCTCCAACAAGCTGAGAAGTAAATCAAACCTACAGTATACTTTGGGAAACTAATCCTGGATTACCTTTCCACTCCATAATCATTGTATGTACCATTTCATATTGTGTTTGCTTTAAAGATGAAAACTGTGGAGAGCATTGGAGAGCATACCGTGTTTCTACAAACCTGGACCTGATTTTACTAAGCAGCAATCACATTACAAAAGGTTTTCAACAATTTCCTAATATCACGCTACAGCGCAGATTGCTTACATTTTAGTGAATAGCCATTTCTGTTACTGCAGTCACATGCAGGATGTTCCCAAAGCAATAACTTATCCTAAATAAATCAAGTACACATCAGTTTATTAAAAATGACAATTGTTTAAAACGTAGGCGCCAGATAAGGATAAAATCGTTTAAAAATGTATAAAAAGGTGGAGGTAGTGGTGGACCTACTTCCCACAAGTAGACACACATTCAGTTATTCACCGAAAAATATCAGTTGTCCTCTCTAAACGTGGCCACTAACGATCCAATTTCTAGCGAAAAATCATTTGAGCGATCAGATAATTCTGATCAGAAGAAGAATGGTTCACTGCACCATCAACAAACTAATCTTTGCTTCCTTTCTATCACAACCAACAAGAAAATCCAAATTTTCATTTGACGAAAATACAATCGGATGACTATTTTTATAATCGTTTGTAATCGACTGTGCCCATCAACTGAGATTATTTACAACCAATCCGATCAGAATTTCTCATCGCTCCAAGATTATTCATTAGAAATTGGACCATTGGTGGCCACTATAAGTTTCAAAAGAACAGGCAGTGGAATCATAACAGTTGGTTAATGAAGTGCAAATAATTATGAGTTGATGCAAACTCTATGCTAATACAGGGAGCTTGAAAATGCATTAATCAAATACCACAGTTGCTGCATTTGATTGGTCCATTTTCAGGTTGCATACATTTGCATAAACTTACCACACAATCTGCATCAGCTCAGACTTATTTGCATCTTACGGACAATCCCTAGTTGAAAGATGGCGGTCCATTTGTTTTGTAACAGTTATTGACCACTGTATTCTGCAAGGGACAAACCTGATTGGCATGACATTTCCAGACAGCCAGGGGCGTTGCTAGCCCCAAAGATCAGTGGCACGTGCCCCGGATCTATTCTGGGGTGCCCCGATGTCCCCCAGGCAGAGTCAGCTGTGGTGTCTCAATGGCGGGCATGCTGGGAGCTGAGGTGCATCAATTGGGGGTATGCTGGGTGCTGTGGTGCTACTATGTGGGCATACTGGGTGCTGTGGTGCCATGTTGGGCGCTGTGATGCCTTTATGGCGGCATGCAGGGAGCTGTGGTTCTTCTATGGGGGCATGCTGGGAGTTGTGGTGCCTCAGTGGGAAGCCCGTGGGAGCATGGGCGGGGGTCTACTAGAAAGTCAGGGAATGCTTTGGGAGACTGCAAGATAGCCTTGTGGCAAACCAGCCAGCACAGAAGCCAGGTAACTGTGCCTAGTAATGTTTAAGTGACACTGCCTATTTATGTGATATGCTGCATTTTAATTTTTTTGTAGTAATGGAGGGGGGGCTTCATCAAACATTTTGCTGGGCAGGTCTACTTAGACCGCTGTTAAAGTAAACCAGAGATGAGTAACTTTAAAAGTTTTATACATACCTGAGGCTTCCTCCGGCCCCATCTGTACAGATCACTCCCATGCTGCTGTCCTTAGTCTTCTCCCTCT
This sequence comes from Hyperolius riggenbachi, assembly GCF_040937935.1. Taxonomy (NCBI): domain Eukaryota; kingdom Metazoa; phylum Chordata; class Amphibia; order Anura; family Hyperoliidae; genus Hyperolius; species Hyperolius riggenbachi. The sequence continues at coordinate 138,570,258 of NC_090650.1, read as the reverse complement.
TCATTACCGTGGGAACGATCTGTGTGGAAGAGGCTGGAGGAAGCCCCAGGTATGTATAAAACTTTTAAAGTTACTCTCCTCTGGTACACTAAGTTCATGTAGATTTGGCTCCACCCATGACAACACCCACATTCTGATGTGTGGCCACACCCATTTTATGGCTGGAGTGCCCCAAAGTGCCTCGTATCTCTTGGGATCTTATCAATGCCCCTGCAGACAGCAGACTGCATTGCTATTTATCTGAGAAATGGTATGCATCCGTTTCAGAGCGGCAGTGACCACAGCACATCCTTGGAGCAGAACAGCACTGTGTTGCTAGACGTACGTACTTCATACGTTCAGCAACACAGCAACACTGCTGGGTATCCCGTAACTATCCCATTGGAAATACACACTTCCTGTGCGACGTTAATCACACTTCCTGTTACCAAACACTTCCTGATTAGACTTCAGTCCTGTCAGTTTACCCTCTCTCCCTATTTAACCTCCTTGCCGGTTTTCCCGACCTGAGCTCGGGGTAGAAAAAAGAAGCTGTTAGCGGTGATCCCGAGCTCAGGTCGGGGTATGGAGTGCATCGCTTTACCTTTAGTTGTGGAGTCCCGCGCACGATCGCGCTGCGCAGCGGGCCTCCAGCCTCTCTTCCCGGCAGTGTGGGGTCTTTCCCTGGCCGCCGGGATCCCCATGTCCCCGCTATTCTTCCGGGGACCCGGCGGCCAATCGGAGCAGCGGAGCGGCAGTGGCGGCGTGACGTCATCGGGAGCGGGGCTAAAATTTAAAACTAACTTCTCTATATTAGAGAAATATAGAGAAGTTCGTTTATATGTATATTAGCGCCATCTTGTGGTCAAAGAGAAAACTGCAGCGCTGGAGCCCAGGAAGGTACATTTTTTTATTCTGCTGCAGATCTCCCTGCCAGAATGATTTTTTCAGGTTTTAAGGTCAGAAAGAGTGGAAAAAAATTGCACCTCTTTTAGACCCTAAAATCTGGAAAGAATCAGAACGGCAAGGAGGTTAAAGCAAGCCTCACTTCATAGTGACACAGAGGCGCTCAAACCTATTGCTTGACCCACTGAGGTAAGTTATCCTGTACTTGATGCTTGCAGTTGATATTAACCACTTCACCACTGAGGGGTTTTACCCCCTGAGCACCAGAGCAATTTTCACCTTTCAGCGCTCCTTCCATTCATTCGTCTATAACTTTATCATTACTTATCGCAATGAAATGAACTATATCTTGTTTTTTCCGCCACCAATTAGGCTTTCTTTAGGTGGGACATTATGCCAACAATTATTTTTTTCTAAATGTGTTTTAATGGGAAAATAGGAAAAATGTGGGTAAAAAAATTATTATTTTTCAGTTTTCGGCCATTATAGTTTTTAAATAATGCATGCTACTGTAATTAAAACCCATGAAATGTATTTGCCCTTTTGTCCCGGTTATAAAACCATTTAAATTATGTCCCTATCACAATGTTTGGCGCCAATATTTTATTTGGAAATAAAGGTGCATTTTTTTCATTTTTGCGTCCATCCCTAATTACAAGCCCATAGTTTATAAAGTAACAGTGTTATACCCTCTTGACATAAATATTTTAAAAGTTCAGTCCCTACGGTAACTATTTATGTATTTTTTTTAATTGTAAATTTTTTAATTTTTTTTTAATTACAAAAAAAAAAAAATGGGGAGTGTGGGAGGTAATGAGTTAATTTTATGTGTAAAAGTCATTTATTTGTATGTGAAAAATGTGTAGGGTGTAGTTTACTATTTGGCCACAAGATGGCCACAGTAACTTTTTGTTTTAATGCGACCTCCAAGCTTCCTTCCGGAAGCCTGGAGGAAGTATAAGGAGGCTGGACACGTGAGTTTTTTCTCACAATGATCGCGCTGCCCATAGGAGAGCAGCGGATCATTGCGGGGCTTAGATCAACGAACGGGAATGGATTTTCCCGTTCATTGATCTCTGGGCGAGCGGGCGGCGGCGTGTTTACTAGCGGCGGGCGGCGTGTTTACGAGCGGGAGCGCGGACAGCGTCGGGAACGCGGAAAGTACGTATTTCTCCGTCCCTGGTTGTTAAAGGATGGAAAAAGGGGCGGAGAAATACGTACGCGCGGGGGTAAAGTGGTTAATCCTTTTTGTGTCCATATAAAGCTCTATATGCTGTCTGGGAATAGACCGTGGCCTATACCCAGCTCTACCATGTAACTGTTTCACTTTGAGACATACAATATGAACCCTCTAATCTGTGAGCATTAAGCCTTAGCTATTTGATTTCTGACATCTAAGCTTGTTCGCATGGCCCTGTGTTTGTGTGGGCCGAAAATGTTTTCTTGTAGCAATGCTTTATGCATCCATTATTTTATGTGTTTTCTACCAATTATCTGCTGCGAAGATTGTTGCAATTCTGTGGGTAGTTATTTTGTGTATATTTCGTTTTTATTACAGTTGTGCTCCCATTTTTGCCTCAGGAAGCGGGGTCACGCCCGCGAAACGCGTTGCATTTGTGTCGTTGAATAAATTATTTGTCAATTCTGTTTTATCGAGACTCGAGTGAATTTTCTTTTTTTTGTAAGAGGGAGGTAAGTCCACCCTAACATCCCTCTCTGCTTTTAAGCATTTTTAAAAACGTTTTACTCTACTCTAGCGCTTCTGTATACCGAGTTTTTGCTGATCTTCTAGTCCACTCTGGGTGGAGGGGTGCATTCCTATCTACCATCTACAGAGAGCGACTTCTTAACCTGAGTGGGGTCAGGTTCTAATGCTCCCCACCTGCATTTAAAGTGGTTGCCTATGGCATATTGGGCTCTCGATTCTCTTCTTGTTTTTAACCTCCCTGGCGTTAAGACCGTGCTTAGCACGGGCTAAGCCGCCGCGGAGGATTGCTCTTTTTTGTATTGCGCGCAGCTAGCACTTTGCTAGCTGCGTACATACCTCGCTTGCCGCCGATTCGCCGCTACCCGCCACGTTAGAGCCCCCCCAGACCCCGTGCGCAGCCTGGCCAATCAGTGCCAGGCAGCGCTGTGGGGTGGATCGGGACTCCCTCTGACGTCACGACGTCGGTGACGTCATCCCGATCGTCGCCATGGCTACGGGGGAAGCCAAAGAGGAAAATCCCGTTCTGAACGGGATTTCCTGTTTGCACTGATCGCCGGAGGCGATCGGAGGGGGAGGGGGGATGCCGCTGCACAACGGCTATCATGTAGCTAGCGCTAGCCTAGCTACAGGATTGAAAAAAAAAAAAACAAATTAAAGTGCTGCGCTGCCCCCTGGCGGTTTTAATAGACCGCCAGGGAGGTTAAGCGTCCAAAAATGAAAAGAGGATATAGACCGATCAGTCCTGGTGGATCGAGTTGGACAATAATAGGTGTTAGTCATTTGTAATGAATAACAAACAATCGCTCTATTCAAACTACTCACGAGTGGCTAGTTATGCACTTCCAGGTCCGCATTTTAGTGGCTTCTGCTAATGATCCATTCAGCAGACCATTGTCGTGCCATTGTTGAATTCAAACATGCTCCAACCTTGTTTGTCGCAAACTGGAAGGGATCGCTCGTTTTATAACGATGGTAATTGCGCACATGCACAGAGCTTAAGACTACGGTTGTAACTGGACCCACACCCTTTGTTCCCAAAACTATGCATCAGGTAGATGGAAAGGGAAAATGGACATGTATTGTTAAGCCACACCCTCCCAGCTACTTAAATACAAGTGCTCTATAAATCACTGTAGAAATCGTCAGCTTCATATACTGTATATGTATAATAATAATAATGTGCTTGACAAGGCGGATGGAAGAGTGGCTGCAGTTGCTGCCTGTAGTCCTATACCAGGAGGTACAGACAGCAAAAAACAAGTGTGACAGCTCTCTGCAAACCCATTTTTAAAACAACCACTGAAGAGAGACTGTTAATGTTACATGTTATGCAGCCTTATTCTTAAAGTTGACAATGTGCCAAGTGTGACACAGGGTTGCTTTAAGGAGCTAAACTGTCACAACTGTTTAAATTGTCAGAGATAAACACTCAAAGGTGAAAAGAAAATCCTTAGAGATCTGATGAGTAGAAAAGGAAGTCTTGATCAAGTCAAGTGACACGTATGGCAATGCAGTGCTCTCAGAGTTGGGAGTATTATGTCCCTGAGAAGACTGCTATCATTTTCATAAATGATCTAATGAGCAAATAAATAATTTGATTAGACACATGACGAAAGTCTTCTGAGTATAACAAAAAATGTGTCATGTGGTTAAATATAACTCTAGGCAAGAAGCTAAACAGGACTCGAGGAGATAATCGTTTCCAAAAACATTTATCATGATATTCTGCCTGAAATTTCTACCATATATATATACAGTGCGCATGCACTGGAAAATTCCATTTTCCAATGAACTGTCCCCTTGTTCTGAGGAGACCATTGTTTAATGTACTTGTGAGTATATTTTCATAACAATGGTTCATGTTTATGTTGTTCGTCGCCAGCTGGTCTGGCCTCTGCACTGGATATCTCTGATACAGCCTTGGGAGTTCCAGTACAATGTTCTACTGAAAATCAGAACTGTCTTTATTTATCTTTAAGAGAAATTATCCTTAAAGGGAGATTCTGCACATCAAGTCTTTTAACTAAACTCAGTTAAAGTAACTGAGGCCTACGAATTCAAACATATAATACTTAAATTCTAACAGCCCCCCTGAAAAGGCTTGATCTGCAGATCCCTTCTTCTGGTTCAGACAGTACCCATGATTCTTTCTCTTGGCTTCATTTTTAACCAGGCTCTCTAGGGATGTCCTACTTCTAGGTCCATATTGACCAAACTTTCTACATTTGTGTCACATGTGTATCCCTCACAAACTTGCATGACCATGGAAAAGGGAAACTTGTTTGTCTGTTAAGCAACGGAGCAGAGCCAGGTGTCTTCTAAAAGAACGCCTTTAAACAATCAGCTCCATCCTCATAGCTCCATCCTCATGAAAGCTAGACACCTAACCTTGTATATCGCTTAGCTTGGAAATATTGGCTTATGAGATTGTTTATCTGGCACCAATCTCTTAACCATGCTGATTTGTTTGCGTAACTTCACACACAAACTCACCTGTGTAATGATGCCTATGATTGTCATCCCCATCATTACGACTAGTGGGTGTAGAAAGAAGTTTTGAACTGCAGAGGCCCAGTCCGAGTGTCCCTGGAACATTGCCAGAAACCTTCTCCACCAGGTCAGACTGGAACTCACCTGATTATATTTGTGTTTAACCTCAAGATCCCCTTGATCATGGTGAAATATCAGTTTAGTGTTCTGTTTGTTTAACCCTTGCAACAAAGTGTGGTCTTGTGTTAAAACCTGTACCCATTTATCCCATGGCGTTTTATCTCTCAGGATGGGCACCTCCTGTGGAGCTTTGAACTTGAGATTTCTCTTAACAATTTGAGGAATAACGTAGTCAAACCTTGACGACTGGATCCATATGGGATCTCCGCTCACACAATAAGTTCCCCTTGGAAGATCAACCTTGTCGGAACAATTATGAAAATGTACCATGAATGTGTCAGAAGACATCATGTTTAAAAAACAAACTTTTCCTTCAGCCACCGTGACAGTAAAAGTGGGGGTTCCCACCACTCCTAAAGCTCAGGTAGTCACCCTGCCAGTGACTACCCAGGAACCCCGCCTACCGTCATGTGATACACATCAGGTTGTAAAAAGTGGCCCTTTTCAGTTAAACTAAAGGGGCCCATACACTCAGCCGATTTTCTGGTCCATCGATCGATCGCAAATCGGTTGCCCAATCGACCGATCGATAGCCGATTTCGATTGATTTCGATGGATTTCCAACGAACTGGCAGGGTGGAAAATTTAGGTCGATCTGATGATATTGCTTATCAGTTTGCATTGGCCTTAATGGAAATCTGATGGCAAAAAAATGCCATCAGATCGAATTTCAATAGATTTCAAACTGAAATCTATTGGAATTCTATCCTGGTAAAAAATGTTCTAAAAACGCATCAGATAGATCATCAGATGCATTTCTTATCTATCTGCTGCCAATCTGATGAGTGTATGGGCACCTTAAAGAGACACTGAAGCGAAAAAAAATATATGACATAATGAATTGGTTGTGTACTATGAATAATTACTAGAAGATTAGCAGCAAAGAAAATTTTCTCATATTTTTATTTTCAGGTATATAGTGTTTTTTCTAACATTGCATCACTCTATAATATGTGCAGATTACACAACACTCAGCATTCAAAATGAGTCTTTCAGAGCAGTCTGTGAACTAATTAACTCTCCTCTAGCAGAGGAAAAGTAAACAGTTCAATTACAGTTGAGATAATAAAAGTCAGATAACAGCCCTCTCCAGGACTAAGTTAGTCGGAGAGCTTAATAGCTTTTTTGCATAGAGATAACAACTGGAGTTTCTCAACTCTTCCTGTACTGGAAACAATGATGTTTCTGATCTTAATGGTTTTTTTCTTAGCTGTACTACACATACAAATCATAATATCATCATTTTTTTATCGCTTCAGTGTCTCTTTAACTGAGGGCGACTCCAGTTATCATGGAGGCCCAGCTTCAATTGATCACTTGGCAGATTAACTTAGAAGAGTGGATAATATCTAATATCTACCCTAACTGCAGCACTGTCACTGCCACCCTGGTACACTGTAAGAATTTAAGCATTATGTGCTTGAATTCATGGGCCTCAGTTACTTTAACTGAGTTTAGTTAAAAGACTTGATGTGCAGAATCTCCCTTTAAGGATAATTTCTCTTAGAAATAAATAAAGACAGTTCTGATTTTCAGTAGAACATTGTACTGGAACTCCCAAGGCTGTATCAGAGATATCCAGTGCAGAAGCCAGACCAGCTGGCGACGAACAACATAAACATGAGCCATTGTTATGAAAATATTTTCACAAGTACATTAAACAATGGTCTCCTCGGAACAAGGGGACAGTTCATTGGAAAATGGAATTTTCCAGTGCATGCGCAGTAAAGACTGTACATGTCATGATATCATGGGTTCTTATCAGCCAATAGCAGGCGATGAGTTATTGATCCATCCCTGCTCAGATGATGTCACATTTAACTTTTTAGCGGTTAGAATAAGAAGGGCTCCCGATGGGCTGCTTCTGACTGATGACTTTCACTCCTGTTTTTACTTTCATTCTACATGATCTGTATGCTGTCTATATGCCTAAATGCAATTAGTATAGACGTAACTTTGAGAGGCCTGATCTAGCTATTAGAGATAGATAAAGTATGCAAGGAACGAATAAGATTCTACACACAGTTTGCTTTGCCGAGGTTAGATATTGCTACTGAACATATCTGTATATTGGTTTTACAAATAAACTCTTGAACTTTGACGACGTCTACGAAGTCCTATCTCCTATGCTGTATACTGTGATGAGAGTCAAGTTATCACACTTCCTGTGATATGATGCCGAACGAAGGTGTAGTGTTGTTGCCAATAGCAACCAACGTATAGATTATTACAATTGGTGCCGTGAAACCCAGTGCTGTCTCGCAGCAAAAGACAGAAAAGGTCCGGGCCAGAGATATCAGTCAATCAAGGACTTTCACAGTAAAAAAAGCGGAGAGGACGCTGGAAGCTTATCGAGAAGAGATGTGAATGCGGGGCTGCAAGGAGCCCGGAATGAAGTTCGAGTACTACAGCGGCGGATCTCTGGGACGTCAGAGAAGCTGTGCCGTACACAGTTACTGCCAAAACAGGATCCAGAGGAAGGAGCAATCCCGGGCGCGGCCAGGCAAATTGCCGTGAGGGGAACACATGGGTCCACTGAACGGGGTCTCAGAGCTCCAGGGGTCAGAAGAGAGATACGTGATAAAATTTGCCACAGCTGTATGAACTGTCATTTGATTTGAAGGAACGTCAGGATGTTCAGGTTTGGTAATATGAAAGCTGAGGTGCTGGCAGCAGAGACAGACATGTCAGTCGGATAAGCGAAAGTTTCCAGAGGTCAATCCTGGTTTGGAGAAAAGCGAGATTTCCGAGATCAGAAAGAGACTACAAAAACTGACTGCGCAAAGCATAATGCAAATTGCTAATGTTTTTCTTTCCCAAGGAGGTGCTCTCATAATGAAGAGTACCATGCTGATGGTGATCCTAGGTTGCCATTTTGTCCTAGGAGACCGAGGAGAGGACATTCTCATGAACAATAAGGGGTTAATGAGAACACAAGGCCCAAGCATGTTAATGTTTGGAGAAAAAGGTACTGATCCTTTTGCACTTCCTTCTGATTGGCCCGACTGGACCAAACAGGTAAGGAGGAAAAGATCACTCATGCCAGGTGGAAACAAATTTCATGGCACAATGTTGGTTAAAGGTATGAAGGGTCAAGTGTGCTGGAAGTGTGATGTGAACGGCAGCTTAAATCTGCTCTGGAATGTCACACTCCCTGAACCAATGCACCGATCCAAAGTCTTGTTAAAAGGTACAGTGCAGTACAATGGGTACATGCAAAAGGTGAAGTGTGTTGTTCAGGATTACCTTGTCTTGGTTCTCTGGAGTGAGATGGTTCTAGATAGGAGAGGAACGAGCAGTAAGCGTCACTTCTCCTCCAGCAGAGAAGCAGGGAACAATATCACACTCTGGAGCAACCAACAGAGGGTGTCTCTGAGACAACTATACACACGTATAGGCTGGAAAGCAGAAGGGCTTTGGTTTAAAAATCGAGATCCAGTCACATTTTCAGGTGACAAAGAGGGTTGGGAGAGCGATCCCAGAAAAGGGAGAGCCAACACAGGTAGCATCATCCTCACTACATGGTTCACCATACGAGACAATACTACACAGTCCATATTCAGCCACTTATCCTCATTCTAGATGGGTAAGTGAGGAGGTACTCTTAATTGAAAGATTGCAGAGAGTACATTCTTCCCGACCTAAAGTACGCATTTTGCCTCAGGACATAAGGGGGGCAAAGGTCCAATCAGGACAGTTGGGAAAATCTTTTGTCATTGAGATGCTAATTAATTTCCCAGAAGAAAGAGTACTAACAGTATTCTTCTGGGAGGGCCACAAGGGTTAGCATGGGACGTGAGTTTAATGGATGAGGGGACTTTTGGAGTAGAGAGGTAGAATCCTGGGATAGGTAGCACACCGGGGACTCTCTATGATGGAAGGGTGATGTGACTAAAACGAGGGAGTTTAAATAAGAAAAAAATTATTATTTCTCAGTTTTCAAAATAAAACGTGCTTCGATAGATAAAACCCACACATTTTATTTGCCCATTTGTCCTAGTTACTACAATGTTTAAATTGTGTCCCTAGTACAATGTATGGCGATAATTTTTATCTGGAAATAAAGGTATATTTTTCCGTTTTGTGATTTTTAACACTATATCAAAAATTACAAGTGTGTATTTGCAAAATAACAGTAATATACCCTCATGACATACATATTAAAAAGTCCATAAGGTAACTATGTATGTTTTTTGTGTTTTTTTAAATGGTGTCTTTTTTTTTTTAATACAAGTTTTTTATTTTGGTAACTATAAGGTAAGGGGAGTAAGGGTTTAAAAATTATTTTAAAAATGTATTAAATTCTATATATAAAAGTGTATGTGGGTGCAATACACTCAAGTAAGTAAGTGTTAATACAGTGTTTGCTTTAACTTTGTTAAGGAAAGCCAATGTCTTGCTGACGCCGGCTTTCATTCATCACAGGCACTGTGACCAGGTTTGGGAACAAGCTGTTCCCATTCACCAATCATTGAAAGGCAGGATTGCGACGGAAACGAACAGCAGTGGTTCAGCGATCAGGAAAGTCGAGGTAAAAAACTAACACGTATATTTACGCTCCTTGTTGTAAGTATACATACCAGCAGTGGGGAACTGTACCTCAAACTTCTTCAGCATTTATACTTACCTGGGGCTTCCTTTAGACCTATGCAGGCTAAGAGCTTCCTCGCCGTCCTCCCCAACTGCAGCATTGTCTTGTGGCTAGCTGATGTAAAATGGCCAGTCGTGCTCCATCGCACATGCGTGGCCCAACCGTGCACACACCCCTGTCGGTGTCTTTGCGGTACTACTGCGCAGATGCAGAATGCTCCCCCCAAAAAAGGGGACATGTAAGGCTGGGCACCGCATGTGCAGTGAAGCACGACTGGCCAATTTACCGAAGCTGACCACGGGACAACGGAGCGGCCTGGGAGGACAGCGAGAGAGCCCTCAGCCTGCATCGGGCTGGAGGAAGAACCAGGTAAATATGAATGCTGCAGTAGTTTACATCTCAGGGTTCTTTTAATAGTTTCAAAATAACCTTGCTAAAGAAAACAAGAAACTTTGCCACTTTTATGTTGCATAGCTTTTAGCAGGCCTTCCTTCCTCCTCAGGAGACCCTCTATTAGGTTGCATGTACAGACCAATACAACTAATATGTCCATAATCTAGATTACTGTATACGCAAAAATGTAAACAAAAATATGGATTCTTGTAATCACATTTCTGTTTATACTGGAGTCAATGGAGAATGAGCACAGCAGAGAATCCCTCACTAAGGCCTCGTTCACATCTAGCTAGCGCAGATGTCTGTGCGATCCGAACACAATGCATACGATCGCACGCCATCTGCGCCGCTGCCCTGCTGATCCCATCCATTGACAGTGATGGGGTCAGCTCTGCGCTTCTGGGCAAAATGCAGGCAGCAGTATGCAAGCGCTTCCTAGTGCATCGTACTGCTGCACAGCGCAGTAGATGTGAACGGTACAAGGGCAGTCTATGCCCTTTTGACGTTCCTGCGTTTCAGAACATCATACGCGCTTCCAAATGCGCACGGAAGCGCGAATGATGTGAACGAGGCCTTAGACAATCTGCAGCCACTGGTATACCAAAAGGTTGTGGTGCCATAGAGAAACTTACCACGCCGGTTCATTCCACCCACCAGACCAAGTAGGCTGCTGCCCATTCCCCTTATCTAATGCAAAGTATATGAAGCAGACCTTTCTGGTGAAAAGTTGATATAGCTATGTCTCCTGCATTCCCAGTGGCCCCTCTTTATCCACCCTCCCCACGGCTTACCAGGACCCAGAGAAGATGGAGTACACTCCATCTTCTCTGGGTCCTGCCAGCCGTGTCTTCTGAGTAGCACCCCACCACACACACCTGCAATGGTCACGCTTGGCATTTGCCTGGTTTGACCATGCCTAAAATCAGGCCTGAGTGGGGATGTGGCAAGGGACGTGTCAGAGGTATGCCTTTTAATAAAATGTTGGCACTGAGAGTTTTCCTTCTTACTCAGCTCAGAACAGTGGGAGCTACGTTTTTTCTATTAGAGACTGAGCGTGACAGCATCCCATCACAGCTGAAATACTGGACTGCTAAAGGGGCAAACAGATTAGAATTACACATTTCCTTTGTTATGTATAAGACAGATTTTTAATGTTTCAACAACCTATAAAATACTAAAAAAATATTTGTGTCAGTATGAATCCTTATAAATGAAATGCACAAGCGTGTCTCATGGCAGTATTAAAAAGGTTTGGAGATATTACCAAATGACTGTTTACTATCTGTGCCCAAGAGTCCCCATGTCACACACTGACAGCTAACTACATGTTCATTGCTGTATCTTGGAAGAAGGCCAAACAATGGAAAATGTTTTCCATGTGGTTGCATTAGATTTTAATGTTTTTCTTGTCTAGTATTAAGTCTTTGCGATGTTCTCACATTTACTGATCTGCAAGCTATAATCATGTCAAAAGAACAATGTTTATCAGGTTTCCTCTAGCCAAGGGAGGAATGCTTTTTGCCCTTGGCTGTGCCGAGAGCAGAAAACAATGTCAAGTGGGCTTTTATAGACTACTACAGCAATCTATTTATATGGTGATTACACATTATTCTCCTTAATTTGGGTTGGGCCGTGGGGACCCACATTTCAGCTATAAACAAATTCATGTTTTGAAGCAAATCTTTTTAAGAACACTTGAAAAGTGTGTAACTGAAAAGTAAAACTGTTGCTCTACTTTTGGAAAATCTGTACTTTTGAAGGCCTCGCAGGATTAGTTTGTCATACCACAGGCATCCACAACATGTGATTTCATTTTATGATTTCTGACATCGATGGACTTCTGTATGATTGAGGTCTATCGGAAGTCATTGCAGAAGAGCAGTAATAATCTACCGTAATATTCCGTCTCAGAAGAACATTTAGTTCCTGTGTCTTGGTTTGGCGTTAATTAACAACATGTTAATTCTAAGCTGTGGGGAAAAGTAGATTTATCTGTTTTTTCAATGCAGCGGCCCATTGCCTGCTTAGTGCTATTTAAATTCCAGAGCTATACTTACTTGACAGGATGCTGCACTGCTGCAGGCTACAGTTCTCACATAATGCTGGAGGGGTTATTACAGTGGAGGATTTCTAGAGAGGACAAGAAAGCAGACTTACCCCTTCCCGAAGGCACCTCATTAGCACAGTGTAAGCAGCCAAGGGAACCGTCCACATTTCTCTGGGGTGATCTTTTTTTCCCTCCTGTAATAAAATAGGATGAGTGATAAATCACTAGACTGCAGCTCTGCAGCAAATTGAAGACTAGCAATTATTAAACATAGTTTACAAAGTTTTCATTTGCATACATTAGTATGTGAACAACAATGCGAAAACATTTCATTATAGCACAACAGTATGCCTGCACATCAAAATTAACAATATGTGGCCCTAACTATACTACTTATTCATAAATGGGAAACTAACATTTTCAGACTATTTCTATGCTGATGACAAATAAACAAATGCTAATTGTTTTCTGTTTGCATTTATCCCATTCAATTACTATCCTTGACAGTTTTTACTATTACTATAACATTGCTGATGATATTTATTATAATCATTAAAAGTATTCTACTTTTGACTCGTCTTGAAATAGGATGGATATTTCCTGTTCAAACTTATGTAATTTTAACAATGACTTGTGTGCTGAAATAATGAAGCGGAATGTCATTACTGTCACATTCTACTAAACACTGTCCGTATTTCATTTTAGGGAATCATTCACCGAGAACCATTTGTACAACAAGGAGGGCATTCCATAACAACGGTGTCGTGTTTGTGAAAAACGGGCACCAGGGAAACTATTCTTACTTTTACAGATATTCTACTACTTACAAAGTTAATTATTTACAGTGTTCATTTTTGATAGTAAAATATCGATAAATGTTACCGCTAATTTACTACAGGTAATCCTACTCTCACACAAAGTCCTCTCCTCTGCCACCTCACCTTAAAGTGGACCTAAACCCAGGACTTCCTCTCTGCCCTAAAAGAAAAACAGCAGCATAATATCCAGGGCCGGTTTAAGCCACACGGGGGCCCTGGGCAAAAGTAACTTGGTGCCCCCCTATACCCCCCCCCCCAGCGAAGTCAGCCCCCAAACCGACTGCTTCCCCTCGTGGTCTCGCATAGACTTCTCCCATGGCCCCCGCACATTGTGTAGCTCAGCTGCCTTGTAATAACTCCCCTGTATCATCTGCTTCATCCTGTGCTTTGCCTTCAGCCCTGCTGCCTGTGTCTCCTCCACCCGCCACATGTTACGTGTAAATAACCTGCACAGGGTCATAGAGGCAGGCTGCGTGGCAGAAGAGGGAGCACGGGATGGAGCTGCTGCAGGGACAGGTAAGTTATTACAAGGCAGCTGGGTAGGGGTGTAACTACATCAGGCCCCTCTGCAGAGATTTGTTGGTGGACACCCCCCTTGGACCAGAACAGAGACATACCAGCAGAATCAATCAGTAAAGAAATTAAAAGTGTCGCCCAAGAAAGTCCCACAAAAGCTACGTATGCCATGTTCCAACAAGCTATTCAGTCAACTATTCAAACATTTAAAAAAAATCACCAGGATTGCACTTTTATTTAGCTTTCCTGTATGACAAGAAGACACAGCCAGCCAGCACTAGGGGAAGAAGGAAACAAAGGTGAATGAGGGAGGGCTGGTGCCAACCAAGAGTGCGTCTGAGCGTTTTTCAAATCAACAGTGATTTGGAAAGCACTTGGCTAATGTTACCCTGTGAGGGTGTTCTCACAGCAGCGTTGTGATTTTTTCAAAATCACAAACACACTGCATGTAGCATTTTTTGGAGCGATTCATTCAAAAATCGCTCTGAAAATCGTTTTACAAAAGTACACTCACAAATTGCTAGCCATTGCTATTGCGATATTGGCGTGTACTAGCCCAGAGAGAGGAGGAGTGGAGAGAAATTGAGAATAGCCTGAGATGGAGCAGAGCGCTCATCTGTATTGCAGTCCCACATCACACAGGGGCTACTTGCCTGTAATAGGACTCCTGTCCCTGCCAGTCTCTAACACAAGTCAGAAAGCAGCCCTCCTGGAGTCTAGGGACTGTCAAAAACTTTTCAACTTCTATAACACCTTATCCACACATGCAGTCATTATAACAATGGGGAGAGACAAGAGAGATGTTTGCCCATGGACTGTCCAGGCAAACTCTGCATCATGCTGTGTATATTTATCAGCTTGCCTACTCTCTAATTGCACTAAATCACTGAATGAAAGGCGGCCTGGGGGGAGATTGCCCCCCTTCCCTCCCTGGCCATTGTGGGCTACTTGCCTGTAATAGGACTCCTGTCCCTGCCAGTCTCTAACACAAGTCAGAAAGCAGCCCTCCTGGAGTCTAGGGACTGTCAAAAACTTTTCAACTTCTATAACACCTTATCCACACATGCAGTCATTATAACAATGGGGAGAGACAAGAGAGATGTTTGCCCATGGACTGTCCAGGCAAACTCTGCATCATGCTGTGTATATTTATCAGCTTGCCTACTCTCTAATTGCACTAAATCACTGAATGAAAGGCGGCCTGGGGGGAGATTGCCCCCCTTCCCTCCCTGGCCATTGTGGGCCTGCATGCCACTGCAGTTGAGCTGAACATGCAGGCATATGGGAACAGCCAGAACGACCACCTGGGGGGCCAAGCAGAGGTCAGAGGCCCTGGGGCATTTGCCATTTGCCTCTATGGTAGCGCTGGCTCTGAAAATATACTTTGCTAAAAAACATTTTGTTGTTACTGTGTACAGATGTCCTCAGAGATGGTGCAGAACTGTTCCTTCCTGGATTGCTGGAAGCACATACAGGGTTAAACCTCCTGTGTTTACATATGACCTCTGAACTGGGCACAGATTAGAGAGAGAGGTGTCAGCTCAAATTACAGTGATTTATTACCAGTAGATAAGGTTGAATTAGATACCCATTTATCTATTAATACAAACAGGCTGAGTTTTTCTGTGTTTTACTTGTCTTCTATCTATAAGTTTAGGTCCTCTCCCCTCCCTCTCCTGCACAAACCCCCTTCCTGAAGCCTAACCTTGGTTAGTGGCCCACAGCGTGACCAAGTGTCAGGAGACGCGAAACGGCCGTCGCTTAGCCACTCTTATACCCACCACCCACCTCCACTGGGATGACCCACCATCTTGAAGAAATGTAAGAGAACATTTTGCACATTTTATATGCTGTTTGGCAACTTTGAAATATGAAGAATTAACCATATGGTTACATTGTCACGATTTTTGAAATAAATCCAAGGACGGAAGGTGCATGCTCTTGTGATTCTTTGCATGCCATTTGAATGAACTTTCTTCTCTTTAAACAGCGGAGCACACGTCAGTGACATCAGTTTATATAGTGCAAAGTTGGTCTTCCAGTTTTATCCTGTGTAGTAACCATTGAAGGTACTTCGCATGCTTGTGGGATGTGCCACACTATTACATTTCATCTTATCTGCGCATATGTTTGACATTACAGTACTGAGCAAGTGCTGTTTTAGGCAGGTGTGAAAAATGTTTTCACAAACAGAAATTCACATTTTTATTCTTATACATATACATGGCGTGATTGCCCTTTGCCTTCAAACCAGTATCTGTTCTCACACATACACTTGCAAAAAGTCATAGATTTTGTAGGATTATGGTTAAGTAGATAATTAGCCAATTATACCAAGCATGCTCACATTAATTTCCTATGTAGGTTGAAATCCAGTCATTAACTGAAATAAAAATAACTGTGTAGGAGGCTTACAATGTAGTGTTGAAATGCCACTTCTACAAAAGTGAGGATGTGTAAGACAGCTTCATGACATAGGTCAAATACCATAGCAAGACTAAGCACAGAAAAATAAGACACTAGGTAGTTTCAAGGCAGACTGCATTTTTAAGATGTGCTGTTCTATCTCTTTGGGAAAGAAAGCTTGGTGTGATTTGCCATCTTAAAACAGAAGGTATTAGGTTTAATTCAGCTTTAAATGAACATCTGTGGTTACCCAACGCATCGCTACTGAATATGCAAATTATCTCTTTACGCACCTGAAGCCAGGCTTACATCGAGTACCCCTGGTGTATAGCAAGCCTATAGCTTTACATTTTACACAGCCACATCAATCCCACATGCAAAGAAAAAGAACAATGAAATGGTCTTCACTGAGGAACGTAGACAGTAGACACAGAGGTTGGGTAAAGAAACTTCAAAATCAAAGCACGTCTAGAAGATTAGGATTGGCTGAAACACATGGGACTCATTTACTCTCCAGAGAAATATGTCCAGAAGAGGTCTTCATGGAAAAAACCTCTATGGACACATGGCCAAGCGACTCAACTATGCATACAAACAGAAAAAATGAAGCACAACAAAATGGCATTCGGTGTTTAGGACTGATGAGCCAAAATTTGAAACATTGGGCTGTAACAGGAGGCAGTTGGTTCATCGAAGGGCTGGAGAGGGGTACAAAAATGAATGCCTGCAGGCTATAGTCAGTGGTGGCTCCAGCTTCAAAAAAAAAAAAAAATTGGGGGGGGGGGGGGTTATGCACAAAGGGGCACGATGGCTGGCTAGTGGGGCCCATTTGGGTGATAAAAGTCGATGTTTGTATCTGTATGGCAAGGTTTAAATTTTTTTGCCTTAGCGCAAGTTATAATATGAAGCTTAAAGGGAACCTGTACTGAGTACAATTATTTAAAATAAACACGAGGTAACTTCAAATGACAGTTTAACTGTGTGCTGACCAGGAAGCTGTTATGGGGTAATGGCCATTTTCAAAATAGAGGACGGAGAAATCCATAGATCACAGTGGACAAACTGGACACAGGAGAGGAGAATGAGATTGATAAATAGACTACACGGGAGGCAAGTATGACTTGTGCATGTTTATTTTGACTTTTAATTTTCAGTTCAGGTTTTATTTAACCACTTTACACCCGCCCGTACGAATTTCTCCGTCCCTTTTTCCATCCTTTAACCCCCAGGGACGGAGAAATCCGTACTTTCCGCGCTCCCGCCGCTGCCCGCGCTCCCGCTCGCTCTAGCGCGCACTCCCGCAGGTAAACACGCCGCCCGCCGCTCGCCCGGAGATCAATGAACGGGAAAATCCATTCCCGTTCGTTGATCTAAGCCCCGCAATGATCCGCTGCTTTTCCGCTAAGCAGCGCGATCATTGTGAAAAAAAGCAAAAAAAAACTTACCCAGCCTCCTAGTACTTCCGCTTACCCAGCCTCCTAGTCGCATTAAACAAAAAGTTACTGTTGCCATCTTGTGGCCAAATAGTAAAACTAAACCCTAAATATTTTTCACATACAAATGAATTACTTATACACAAAAAATTAACTCATTACCTCCCACACTCCCCATTTTTTTTTTTTGTAATAAAAAAATAAAAAATTTACAATGAAAAAAAATACATAAATAGTTACCTTAGGGACTGAACTTTTTAAATATTTATGTCAGGAGGGTACAACACTGTTACTTTATGAACTATGGGCTTGTAATTAGGGATGGACGCAAAACTGAAAAAATGCACTTTTATTTCCAAATAAAATATTGGCGCCAAACATTGTGATAGGGACATAATTTAAACGGTTTTATAACCGGGACAAAAGGGCAAATAAATTTCATGGGTTTTAATTACAGTAGCATGCATTATTTAAAAACTATAATGGCCGAAAACTGAAAAATAATTAATTTTTTCCCACATTTTTCCTATTTTCCCATTAAAACACATTTAGAATAAAATAACTCTTGGCATAATGTCCCACTTAAAGAAAGCCTAATTGGTGGCGGAAAAAACAAGATATAGTTCATTTCATTGTGATAAGTAATGATAAAGTTATAGACGAATGAATGGAAGGAGCGCTGAAAGGTGAAAATTGCTCTGGTGCTCAGGGGGTAAAACCCCTCAGTGGTGAAGTGGTTAACAGCAATGATAGGAATCAAATGTAAACATCACTAACGGAGGCTTTTGAGCAGAGAAGATTGTCCAAATGATGGTGCTGTTATTGAAGAAAGGTTAACAACAGATGTACTTGGCTAGTTTGCTAGCATGCTTTAATCCTTACTTGCTAGCAAGCTGCTCCTGTGTGGACAGATCTCAGACAAATTATTCCAGCCTCCAGCCTGTGTCTCACAACTCTACAAGCCAGGGGTGAGAGAAGCAGCAGGTGGGAGAGAAACACCGTGTGTGTAATTCTTTATCTTAGTAGCTAAGCATTGCTGGAGAGAAGAGCTTGTATTTTACAGACAGGAACTTTTGAATCGGGATTATGATTCAAAATTCCGTCTGTAAAGTATAAGCTCTACTTTATTGGCTACTGTAAAGTAAAAACAGTAATGCAGCTTGTAAGTCTTCTTCAGACTCTATTCCTGTTGATTGTTGTTAGAACATGCGGTCAGAGGAAGGAAGAGACAACTTGCTTTTTTACAAATATAAGTATCATCCAGATTCATTAATTACAAGATATCTTGCAAGGATTGTGAGGTATTTTTTGGCAAATAGATAAAGACTATTGGTTTACTTAACGCTTCCATGGACAGGCTGACATGGAGAGTTTTTTACACACCCTATCCTGATCACTGTACGCTGCTGGAGCCTGGAAACAGTTGACTGTTTGTAACTGAGCGGGGGGGCACAGTGATCGCCGAGGGGGGCCCATGCCCCAGAATGCCCCGGTGTAGTGCCGCCCATGGCTATAGTTATACATGGCCGAGGTTCCTTCAAATTTGGGGATGCTATTCTAAAATGTATTAGAGGATTTGGCAGGGATAAATGGCGTCATTAATGCTCAGAAATTTGGATGGTAAATATGATGCAAACAATTTTGTTCTCTCCTACTGCAATCATGCCCATCCAACACTGGACATTAAGGGCTCTTTCACACCAAGACGTTGCGTTAGATGTGACGTTAAAGTCGCATAACGTGCCCCTAACGCAACGCATGTTTGCTTTGAAGTTGGACGTTACATTGATCTGCGTTATGAGTCTCTTGATGTGTACGTGATGCATACTTTTTGACACATGCGGATCGAACGAAAACGGCGCATGCAGGAAATAAAAAAAAAGAAAAACATTACTGAGCATGTGCAAACAGTCTAACTCAGCCAAATACGAGTATAACGCACAGCATGCTGCACTTTCATTTACCGTGCTGCGTTATACTCCAACGCAACGTGGGCACTGTGAACAGCCCATTGATTTATTATTCCTGTGAGTTGGGCTGCGTTACAGGCTGCTGTAACGTGGGGCTTTAACGTCCCACTGTGAAAGCAGCCTAAAGGATAACTGAAGTGAGAGGGACATGGAGGTTGTCATATTTATTTCCTCTTAAGCAATACCTGTTGCCTGCCTATCCTGGTGATCCTCTGCCTCTAATACTTTAAGCCATAGACCCTGAACAAGCATGCAGCAGATCAGGTGTATCGGACGACATTGTTAGGTCTGACAAGATTAGCTACATGCTTGTTTCTTGTGCGGTTCAGACACTACTGCAGCCAAATAGACCAGCAGGGCTGCCAGGCAACTGGTATTGTTTAAAAAGGAAATACATAAGGCAGCCTCCATAGTCTTCTCTCTTCAGTTGTTCTCTAAGCTGACATTTCACAGCTGCCTGTTGGTGTTCCACAGGGTTCCTTTCTAGGACTCCTCTTCTCCATATCCAGTCACAGTCTAAGAAAAAGTATATGGTCATTGAGTTTTCAGCATCATCTACATGATTATAATATCCAAATCTGTCAGTTAGTGAGCTCTACACTATTATGTTGAATCCCGCACTGTCTGTCTGCTGTTTTTGCATTCATGTCATCCCATTTCCTAAAGGGCTCGTTCACACTAAGAGCGATTTAGCTCTTTTTTTTAGCGTTGGTGATTTTAAAAATTGCCTTAAAAGCGCTAGTGCAATTCTAGCTTATGTGAATGTTCTCATCCAATCGCAAACGCGGCACCATTTTCTGAGCGTTTGTGATTCAATAGGAAGTATAGGGAAATCGCAGAGCGCTTTGAATTGCGATTTCTGAAGCACTTTAATGAATAAATATTTATTATTTAAGTATTTAATAAGTATTTATTCATTTTCGGGGCAAAGAGTTCACTTTGTGACTGACGTCAGGAACTGAAAAAAAAAAACATTGCCCCACAAAAGCGCTTAGAAAAGCGCATTTCTAAGCAAAAATTGCTCAGAAAGCGCTTGTGAAAGTGCTTCAAAAAAACTCCTATAAATATTGCTCAACAATAGCGCTAGTGATTTATGTGAACAAGGCCTCAAACTTATGAGTAAAACAACTTTTCTTTCATCTTCCTTGCTTGTAGTCACTATAAACGTAGAGGACACCCCAATAACCCCTTTTTGGCGAAAGCTATCATGTATGCCTTATTATACCTTATTAATAGGGATGTACAAGAAAGAAATAGAGCAAAACCAACAAAAAAAAAACAAAAAAAAACAAGTTGGTTGCCATATATAGACAAGACACAAAATTTATATCATGCTTTTCTCCTGGCGGACTCAAAGTGCCAGAGCTGCAGGCACTAGGAGGCGCTCTATAAGCAGTAGCAGTGTTAGGGAGACTTGCCCAACTGAATAGGTGCTGGCTTACTGAGCCAAGATTCGAACCCAGGTCACCTGTTTCAGAGGCAGAGCCCTTAACCTCCCTGGCGGTATGATTATTTCCAGATTTTAGGGTTTTTTCTGAACGTTTCAGACCCTAAAACCAGGAAACAAATCATGCTGCCAGAATGCCTGCAGCAGCCCCTGCTCTCACTCACCTCCCTGGGCTCCGGTGCTGCAATTTTCCCTCCCTCCTCCAGGTGGTGCTGTAACTATGTAGTGAGATCACTGACGGCGATCTCACCAGAGTGATTCAGAGCCTTTGTGGATAGGAAGTAGAATGGCTGCCTGCGTCCATTCTGAGTAAAACCCCCCGCTGTGCCCCATTGCTCTGCATTGAGCTCCCGGTGGCTAGCCCAAACGTAGCTCAGGTTACCGCCAGGGAGGTTAAAGTGCACCTAAACTGAGAGGGATAGGGATGTTTCCTTTTAAACAATACCAGTTGCCTGGCAGTCCTGCTGATCTCTTAGGTTGCAGTAGTGGCTGAATCACACAGCTGAAACAAGCATGCAGCTAATCCAGTCTGACTTCAGTCAGAGCACCTGATTTGCATGCTTGTTTAGGGGCAGTGGCTAAAAGTATTAGAGACACAGGATCAAAAGGAAAGTCAGGCAACTGGTATTATTTTAAAAGAAAAAATCCATATCCTTCTCAGTTTAGGTTCCCTTTACCCAGTACACTATCCAGCCATATACTAACAAAGTAAAAAGAAAATGTATCCATACAGTCTCCAAAGTGACTCATCTGAGCTTATAACTCCAGAAGTATTGTATGTTTATTGAAGGAACGTATCTCATAGACAAAGACAATTAAAATATAAATATAATGCTACACAATGGGTACTCCGCACGTCTTCAAATATATGACCATGAATGTAAATAGTAATAATTGTACTATGACACACTATGGGTTAAGTTAACAACACCATATAAGCATTGTTTCTTGCAACCAGAGCAACAAGACCCCCCCCCCCCCCCCCCAAAAAAAAATATGCCTCCAGAATCTGTATTGGCCAAAGCTCCAGCAAATAGATCAACAATACACAAAAATAGCAATGTATGAAAAAAGGCAATCTTACCCAATTGTAGCAATGACATGCAAATATTCAGATTTTATGCAAATGTATGTTAATTTTATGCAATCAATTTAAGCCTGGGTGGGACTTCATTGGTCCATTTTCAAGCTGCATATATTTGCATAAAAATTACATAAATTTGCATGAACTCAAACATTTGCATATCATTTATCATCCCTACCCAATTGCCAGTAGTGCAGTAAATAGATGTGCCTGTCCAAGAAGGCAGGCAGGGCATGGTGGGGACAGGCATATTTATTACTTTTCCCGTTTTAGATGTTTGCCGTGGCAGAGGGGTTTACATGTCTCCGCCTCTGGCCACTGCAATCCACATCATTCTAATGCCTTCTCCTTCCGACTTTGAGGCTAGGTGCACACTTAATAGAAACGCTAGCGTTTGCGGAAAACGCCACTAATGGAAGTCTATGGGCTGCAGGAAAAAACGCATATAAAAAATGCATATGCGTTTTGTATGCGTGAGTTTTTTTAAATGCTGGTTTTGTTGCATAATATGCAAAAACGCACATAAAGAAAGTCAAAGGAAAAGTAATGGTATGCATTTTTCATGCGTTTTACATGCGATTTTTTTCATTGTTTTGTGATGTATTTCTGCTTCCTGTTGTCTTCCTTGTTATTTGCATAAAACGCAATAGTAAAACGCTTGAAAAATGCATCTGCAGTGAAAAAAAAGGGTAAAGCAAAAATACAGTAAAAATGCAACAAAAATGCACACAAAAAAAACGCACATGACATAAAACGCAACCATTCACGTTATGTTATATGTGCACCTACCCTGAAGGAGGAAGGATTGTTAATGGAATGAGACATGGGACATATCAGCCAGAGGCGACGGCAAGGGTGAAATAAACACGCCCGCTGAGGTCTGCAGCTGTAAAACATCTGTTTCATATCTGTTTCATAACAAGTACTCAGAAGCTCATCTCTACTTATTAGCTATATCGCACTACTTCCATCTAAAAAATAATATATCTCAAATGTACTCCTCCTTTACACAGGAGGCTATGCTTGTGCATACCCTAACCCAGTGATGGCTAACCTTGGCACTCCAGCTGTGGTGGAACTATAAGTCCTATGAGGCATTGCAATACTCTGACAGCTTTAAGCATAACTCGGGTAGGCAGAGGCATGATGGGCTTTGTAGTTTTGTCACAGCTGGAGTGCCAAGGTTAGCCATCACTGTCCTAATCCTATCCGCTAAAAAAAATGGCATCTCTTAAATCCCTACTGAACTCCGCCACTCTTCTCATCTACCTCTCCTAACATTCTGCTAATGCTGGTCCTTTTTGTTAGCCCCTCCACTGGCTGCAAATCACCCAGATCATCTAGTTCAAACTCCTTACCCTCTATTACGAGATTCTCCACACGTTTTCCCCTCTTAATCACCACCTAGTAACCTTCCGTAATCTCTGTTTTAGTACCGCCTCTCTTTTGTGCATCCTGGACTTCTCATCAGAATGACTACGCCTTTGGAATGCTACTGCACCCCTTACCCACAATATTCTAAGCCTTGAAACCTTCAAATACACTCTTATGCTGGGAATTTTTCAGCAGATTTGCTGTCCGATCGATTTTCATATCGATTTCCATTCACTTCTATAAGAATGTGATCAGAAAAAACGATCGAAAATCAGTTCTGACATGCCGAAAATTATCTATCGAACCAAATATCTGCAAAAAAAAATCTCATGGTGTATTCCCAGCATTAAAACAAACCCCTTGAGACAAACCACAAATAATAATATCCCTTCACAGATATATTTACATCTGGATCAGATGTCAAGACTCCTTGCCTCTTGCCTCCTCCACTAGCCTATTTGTCTCCTTACCTGGAGTTCTCACCCAAGCTCCTTCTAGAATGTAAGCTTGCAAGGGCAACATCCTCTCTAGTGTTTTTCATTTCTATAGTAATTATTTTATATGCCTGTATTGTTGCAGGTTTTCACACCACACGTAAACTATGTATGTATTTTGTACTTGTATTACATGCATGAATCAGAGGTGTGGAAAAATGTGGGCGCTTGGAAATAGCAGATAGTAGAATATCAGTATTTTAATAAGATAAAATGACAGTGGTATTTTTCGTTAGTAAAATATAAGTATATATTACTGATATTTTACTACAGCAAAACCTAACCCTATTTTCACACAGAACCCTCCTTCTATGATACCCATTCTTAACAACGCTGCCTGAATGCCCAACCTTATCCCTACCAGCTAACCTTAACCACCCCCCACACCTAATCTTAAAGGTAACCTAGACTGAGAAGAATGTGTTTTTCCTTTTACAATAATACCAGTTTCCTGACTCACCTGCTGATCCGGTGTCTCTAATACTTTTAGCCAGAGACCCTCAACAAGCATGCAGGTCAGGTGCTCTGACTGAAGTCAGACTGGATTAGCTGCATGCTTGTTTCAGGTCTGTGATTCAGCCACCATTGCAGCCTAAGAAATCAGCAGGACTGCCAGGCAACTGGTATTGTTTAAAAGGAAACATCCATTTTCCGCTCAGTTAAGGTTCCCTTTAACCGGCCCCTACGCCTAACCTTAACCACCACCACCCCCATGGCTAATCTTAACTCCTCCCCATGCCTAGCATCGGCCACCCCCTGCATGCCTCACCTTAACCAGGATTCTAGTATTTAGCAAACTCCAAAAAATGCAGATCTCACCTAAACTTAAAGTGAACCTCCAGACTAAAAATCTACTCAGCAGCACTGAAAAGGCTTGGTGTTTCTTTAACAGTTTTACAGCATCAGAACCTTATTTTTAGCTGCACAAAAGCTTAAGCTCCACCCCATCAAAGAAAACTGCCCGGGCTTTTTTCCCTGATGCTGTGCAAAGCATGATGGGATTTCCTATGTTGTTATTCACGTTGCCTAGCAACTGGGAGGGGTGATCAGGACACAGGACAGTTGAAACTGTGTCTCATGCTCCCTGTCACCTCCTTTCAACCAAAACTATGGTTGCCCTCATGAAATCAAACATTGGCCTGTTCTTTTAAAACAGAGAGAGATTCTATGACCTATCTATTTTAATGAACATAACTAATGTAACTTAATGACAGTATGTTTGTTTAGGCTGAAGTTCCTCTTTAAAAGATTTATCTTATGTGTCACCATGATGATTTCCTAACTCTTCTTTGCCAAAACAATATTCAAAAATAGCAATTAGAAGATGAAAATATACCAAATCTTAACAAAGAGTATAACAACTGAGTAGCTAGCCCAGAGAAATATTTCACGCTGTGAAACGCAGGGCGCCATCCAATGATTTCACAGATACAAATGACAGGATCATTATCTCTGGAGCAATTCTTGCCAAACACTGACAGAAGTTAATGCTTTTCTGCTAAACTTGAAATGAGCGCTGCCAGTCTAGAGTTACCTTATATTGAGCAAAATACTTCACTGAAGCGGCAGCTTGTGCCATTCAATTCTTAATCGACCTTTCTAGCTTAATCTAATTCAAAGTCAAACTCGGAACAAAGCAATTAGCACACAACTTCCTCATAGAGCTGATTTAAAAAAAAATCTGCATAATTGAACAGTTAACAGATATGATTGTGGAACAATAAACAATGATGTAAAGTACCGTAGAACTAAGGCCACACAACTGCATAAACATTTCAGTACATATAAGCAAAACATTTTAACCATCAAAATATTTGACTTTTTTTATAACTCTAGTTGTGATCCACACATCAATGTTATTTTATACTGTATACATCCTTATCTCTGGGACTTTTTGTGTCACTACACAAAATAAGTGTTCAACAGCATGTAAATATATGCCACAGCAATTGAGACAATTTTCTGTTCTGTGTTGAACTGCAACAACAAATACAACTGTACGAAATGTAGAACACATGGCACTGTTACTAGACAGGTTTAAATCCACTTCAGTAAGCACTCTTTGTCTCGCAAAAGGATGCTCTTTCTACATAATTGTCGCTGTGGTAATCTATTCCCACCAGTGTGATCCAATTTTTATGAAACATAGCACCATTTTGGTGTAATTGCGTTTTTGTCCAATACAACAGAACAGCATTTTGTAGAGCACCACAATTTACAAGGCAGAAAAAGAGAATAAATGTGTGAGTTTTTCACCTGCGATTTCTAGTGTTACAGATTTCCCAGAAAGCTCATGATGATCCAGAGCTCCTAGGAGTGTGTAAGGTGCTGAAAGGGATCAAAAAGTCTCCTTACTAAAATTATTTGTAAAACAGAATTTTGCCATCTTAAAACAGAAGGAATTTGCGATTATTCAGGTTGGAGTGAGTATCTGTGATTTCTAGTGAGAACCAAGCCTAAAGGGACTGCTGTACACATTCATGTATACCGTTTCTCTTATTGTGCAATTAAGATATGTTGGTTGCCTAGTCATGCCGGTAATGCTATGTAACCATGTTACCCAGTCTGCCAAGACTCACAGCACTCACATTAAGGCCATAAGTATCTGAGCACCTTCACAGTCTTCTGCATTTCAACCACTAAATATAAAAAAGTATAGTACATTACCTGTGGGGCAAATCTACATCTCATATATGTGTTTTTGCATTTTAAATTATACAGTTTTATGCTATAGTGCCCCTTTAAAGGAATACTATCGATTCACATATTTTTTTTCAATTGACACAGGAATTGTTTGGGAAGTGCTGCTAAGTACTGGTGTATACATTTTAGTAGCAACTTCTTTGTTTACTGTTAGCAAAATACTTTCAAAGTTTACTGACGCCAAAACTGACGGCTGACTGATCCATGAGGAGAGGGGAAATTCCCCTCACACTTGATCAGTTAACTCTATGTGTAGCTCTGTGTGTGACAGAGAGAGAGAGAGCTCCCAACAGCTGCAGCTCCTGTGTCCTGTGTTTCTAACTGAAGTGTCTGAAGAGAGCAGAGGAAATGCAACTAATTGTCACAGCTTTTCATACTGTTCTTGCTTTCAGAGTTTGATATGTTTGATATTTGCTTTCTGTAGTCTGATATGCAACTCTGACTGTGCATTGAAGCAGACACGCCTTCTGCAATTGATTTGTCCCAATATAGCTAAATCCTACCCTCAAATTACAGTGTGTGCCTCTGATATTTAACATGAAAAGTAGGAAAATGTTTACACAGCTACTTAGACATTATTTGCACACTGTCATTTTAGAACACTTGGGTATTGATAGTATTCCTTTAAGAACAATTTTTACTTTAACGCTTACAGCTTTCACTGTCAAGAAGTCAGGCTATCACAATACAACCACTAAATAGGCACTGTGCACCCTCCCCCCAGTCGAGAGCCTAAGGTTGGAATAGTCCATGAACAATACACTGAAGTAGGCAGGTCTGTGTTGTATTAAACCCCTCCTTTCGCATTCAAGTGGAATATATGAAGCATTTACAAGTAGTATTTAACATTTGTTATGCATAGTAGAAATGATGTATCCAAATTTTAGTAGAAGCCCTAAATTGTACAGCATCTTCTGCTCATGGCACACTGTTTATACAAGCTGAAATGTACCACTGTTTAGACTGCTTCCTCTTCTATTTTATGCAAGAAAGCAGTGTAGCACATTTGCTAACGCTGCACCAGTTATAGGAGACTGTAGTAATACCGGTTATCATAACTATTCCACAGATAGAGGTTTTGTTATATTGAAGTCATCAGGAAAGCCTACCTCTGCAACTGGTGCTCCACACTTTCCTGTGTTCTGACATATGGGACAAGCTGAGCAGAAAGTTACTGTCAGGAGACCAAAGACTTTCTGTACAGCAGAAACTTCAGTTGCTGTCTGAGAAATACATCACTTATTGATCTACCTTACCCCACCACACAAGGATATGTTCTTATGCCACTTACAAAAGAAAAAAATTACAAGAAATAGAGAAAAGCTATTTGAAACAAAAGGAAACCAACACTCCATTCTGTAAAAATAACATTTTCTCAAACAAAAAAATTAGCTTCATCCAGAGTTATAGATTATGAAAGGCCTGTTCATGCCACTGCATTCGCCGACACAAAACAAAATATGCTTATGGTGTAATGACAGTTGAATTTATGCAAAGTGCATCTAAACTGCATCTATACTGTGTTTGGAAGGACAATGCTAAATTTTGTAAAGAGCAACCTTCTGAAGTATTTTTTGGTTCACCATATACAGTAGATAAATGGTCAGTCCCATACATAAAGGAATGAAAAGGTAACTTCATACTTCTATTAATCAGGTATTAATGCTAACACCCAGAGATGTTCTTCTAACGGGGTGTTCCCTTCACCATGTGTACAGCTATAAAATGTCACTGAACATGTTGTGTAGGGAACACACTGTAGGGAGGACATCTATAGCTCACCTCTGGGTGTTACCATAATACAGGGTTGTTAAAAGCGTGGGGTACGGCTTGTGTGCTTACATGTAAGTGACGATAGAGTGACGATCACTTACATTTTGACAAATTTAGATTTCTGAATACATATTGGATTATTTCGATAATTAGACTGAATCTGACTTATTGATATATTTGTATATCCAACAAATACGGATAGCCAGTGAAATGTTAAAGTGACTAAAAATCTACTCAGCAGAACTGAAAATGCTTGGTGTTTTTCTTACCAAAGCATCATATTTAGCTGCATTTTTAGCTAAGCTCCACCCATCAAAGAAAAAAGCCCGAGCTTTTTTTCCCTGATGCTGTGCAGAGCATGATGGGATTTCCTATGTTGTTGTTCATGTTGCCTAGCAACTGGGAGAGGTGCTCAGGACACAGGACAGTTGAAACTGTGTCTCACGCTCCGTGTCACCTCCTTTCAACCAAAAAGATGGCTGCCATCATAAAATCAAACATGTGCCTGTTCTTTTAAAACAGGGTGGGTAAGAGATTATATTACCTAGCTATTTTAATTAACATAACTAATGTAACTTAATGACAGTATGGTTGTTTAGGCTGGAGTTCCTCTTTAAGAATTATGTGTTGATGCACATTTTTAAGCTAATTATTGCACCTGGAAATAGACCAATAAAAATGCAGCAGCTACAGCCATTTATTGGTGCATTTTAAAGCTGGATACATTTCCAAACAATTTGAATTACTTCAGAATTACAAGCATCTCATTATCTATCTCTACTAACAAATATTGGCCCCTGAAGAAGTGGATTTAGGCCTGAAAAATGCCCTCGGCATTGAATACCGATGTACAGTTATTAATCAATAAAGAAACTGGATGCATATTATTGATAGAATTATTAAATGATATTGTAATCTAAAGGAAATACACATCGTTATGGATGTTATGTTGCTTTTATGTGGAGAACACTCATTTCGAGATGTACATCAAAAGTTATGTTTTGCACATGTAATACTAGCTACACATGCTAATTTCATTCCTTCTTCAAACCAATAATAGTGTCAAGTGAATTTTGACCTGCAATTCTATACTGCCCAAGTTCAGTTGTAGTTTTCTTTAGCCCCCTCCTGACCGCCTAACGCCAATCGGAGGGAGGGTGGCAGCCCCAGGACCACCTAATGCTGATCGGCATCAAGTCCTGGAGGGGGGGGGGGGGGGGGTAGATTAGCAGGAAAAGCTTGCGTGCATGTGCGATTGTTCCCTGTCGAGACTTTGTGTTCAGCCTGCCAACCGCACACACTAAGTTGTATGGCCGTGCAGCACACTGTTAAAGATGCAGTGTGCTGAATTGTAAAAAATGGCCTGCCTGGTCACTAGGGGGGTGTAAGCCTGTGGTCCTTAACTGATTAATACAAGAACTATTACTGGCGAGGCCTCTGTGCTGCTCTTTTTTGGGTACTTTATATGAATTATATGATTTTATATGAATTATTATATGAATAATTAATTATATTGTATGAATTTATATGATTTTTTTTAACAGTGCACGTTTAAAAAATAAAGCCAAGTGATTTGCTGAATCTCTTTGGTTCTCCATCTTTGCTGCCCAACCCATTGTCTAGCAGTCAAATAATCCAAATTTAAAGGGGCACTACAGCGAAAAAAACTGTAAAATTTAAAATATCTGCAAACATATACAACTATGAAGTAGGTTTCTTCCAGAATAAAATGAGCCATAAATTCATTTTCTCCTATAATACTGTCAATTACAGTAGGCAGTAGAAATCTGACAGAAGTGACAGGTTTTGGACTAGTCCATCTCTTCATTGGTGATTCTCAGCAAGGCTTTTATTCTTTATAAAGATATTCCCTAAAAAGGATTTAAACAATGATGCTGGCCAGCCTCCCTGCTCCCTACACAGTTTTTTGGCAGTTGGACAGAGCAACTGCCATTCACTAAGTGCTTTTGAAAATAAATATATCCCTGAGAATCCCTTATAAAGAGATGGACTAGTCCAAAACCTGTCACTTCTGTCAGATTTCTACTACCTACTGTAAGTGACAGCAACATAGGAGAAAAGTAATTTATGGCTCATTTTACTCTGGAAAAAATGTACTTCTTATTTGTATATGTTTGCACATTTTTAAAATTTTACAGTTTTTCGCTGTAGTGCCCCTTTAAGAAAACAGTGGGTCAGTTGCAAGCATAATTTGCTCTTCTGTTGAAATATCGACATTTGTTCAAACCATGCATAGGCCTCTTGCACACTGCACGCGATTCAGATTCAGATTCCGCTTTTTAATCAGTTTTTACATCCGATTCAGATTCTGATTTGCAGTTTGCTCCCTGCACACTGCAAATCGGAATCTGAATCGGATGTAAAAACTGATTAAAAAGCGGAATCTGAATCGGAATCGCGTGCAGTGTGCAAGAGGCCATAATCGGTTTTATGCCAATGATTAAATGACTCTGCAGTCTGAAAATGGTGGTGATCACAGAAATCTAAATGAAAAAGCTTGAACTTACCTGAACAGCAATAGTGTACATGAGTTCTCCGAGAGAAGGCAAGAGGCATTGTTTTAGCTTGCTGTTCCTGAAATTGTCTCTAATCAGCTCAGTCAGCACGGTGATTGCCTGCAGAGATATTAAACGTTTGCATAAATTAACAGAAAATAGCAACATTAAATTAACCTGCATGACAGCATTTATAAGTCAAGACTACAGGTTATAACTTTATGCTTGGAAATGGCATAACACATATACCAAACACATGCATTTATTAATTCAAAATAAGCCTTGTAAAAATATATCAAATGTGAATTGACTGTCAGACTGTATTCTAATAAATACAACCAATCACAATAACAGTACACTAGGCTGAAGATGTGTTAAAAGAATAAAATTGGTTTTAATCTTTCTTCATGTGAAGCATTCAAAATAGAACTGATCAATAATGTAAATGTATTATATTCGTAACCTTCTAATAAGGAGATATGAGGCAACCACAATTTTGTCAAAAAACATGTAGAGCAGTGGTCCTCAAACTAAGGCCCGCGGGCCGAATGTGGCCCCCTAAGGCTTTCTTACCGGCCCCCCACACAGAAAATGTATTGCTTATAAAAGCAGTCAGCTACATCTTTAAATATTGGTGGTCCACATATGGAATAGCAGTGCAGCACCCCCCATCCACATGGAAGCCAGAAAGCAGAAATTTTGCTGGTTTCCAATCCAATTCCACATCAGGTGACACTGCTGTCCAATTGGCTTGCAGATTGTCACCTGGGTATGCTTCACTGTCTGGTCCGCAAAGACTTCTACATCATTTTATGTTTACTCCGGCCCCCCAGCGGTCTGAAGTATGTTGACCCGGCCCTCAACCCAAAATGTTTGGGGACCCCTGATGTAGAGCATAAGGTCTTGTCCGTAGCACCTGAATGTCCAGACATGAGTTAGCACAAATCTGTCATTTTCCTTCACCTAAACTGCACATTATTTGCAAGAAACATTGGGCCATATCCTATAAACTTTTCTCTTAAATTTTCTCCAAGGAGATAATTTTTCATCTCACGGTCTCTAAAAAATATTTTTTCAGTTCTTAGCAATTGAAAAAAGGACCAAATAGTAGTTAAAAGGGTAATGTCTAAATCCTTTTGAGTAATTTCTTTCTTGGTAGGAGATTTAAGGCCGGATCCACACTATAAGTGCTTTTGTGAGCGCTTGCATTTGATTAATGCTTGCTGAGCGCTTTTTAAAAATCGCTCCCATTCACTTTCATTAAAATCGCAGTAAAAATCGCAGTAAAAATCGCCATGATTTTTCACGTTCGCAACAATTTCTATGCGATTTATACGAAAGTGAATGGGAACAATTTTTTAACAAGCGCTCACAAAAGTGCTTATAGTGTGAATCCGGCCTAGTAGTATTTTATTGATGAAGCTTGAAAATATCTGCTTGGAGAAAACTTGGGAGAAAAATTAGTAGGCTATGGCCCATTGATTTCAATATAACATGCATGTAAAGTTCATGAAACGTCAATTATTCATTTCTCAAGGTATTATTATTATTATTTATTGTATCTATAAAGAGCCAACATATTACGCAGCGCTGCACAATAGATAAAAAGGGTTAACATACAAGGTAGGACATACAGGAAACTCACAACAAAACAAGATCATGCAATGATTTGATAATACAGTGTCATAGGTCAAAATAGAGATTGTTCTAGTCCACAAAAGGGGTGATTGTCAGTAAGATTGCATAATCAAGCTGGAAACACTAATCTCATCTATCTAAGGGGGACAGGGGGACAGCAGTTAGACCAAGATGAGATAAATGTCACCAATGATGTGGCTGAAGGGGTTCAGCAAAGTTGCATCAATAATCAATCTGGTAAGGAGCAGTCCACAGTAGATCAGCAGTGAAGTTGGCAGAACATCAATGATGGCAAAAAAAAACTCCAGCTGTGTGTGATTGGTAGATGGGGTGTCTGGTTGGTAATGACGTAGCTTGTCTGGGTGTCGGCGATGGATCAGTTGGTGGGGAGTTCAGCAGTGGAGCAGCCAGCGAAGATCAGCAGTGGAGTGGTTGGTGAGGCACGGTGAAACCATCAGTAGTTTGGTAAGCGGGTGTGCAGTGCTTACATTTAGCTGGCTGTATGTTTAGCTGGTGTATGTTCCATGTAGTATTGAAGGTACTTCTATGCAGGGTGTAGAAAATCAGCAGATGAACAACAGCCCAGAGTGTTGTGCTAGTTCAGAATCAGAATAACTTTATTTAGCCAAGCATGACTGGGTCATGCCCGGAATTGTTGTTGGCACAATACATACATCAGGCTCAGAGAGAGGATAGAGACATAGATAGCAGCGAGCCGTAAGGAACATCGGTTGGCATGAGTTGCATTGCACTATACCGCCCCGCAGGTCGTCGGGGCTTGCATTGAGGGGAGTATGTGGAGGGAGTTAAGGAGGCTGACCGCAGAGGGGAAGAAAGTGTTCTGATGTCTCGTGGTCTTTGTGGAGATGGCCTGAAGCCTCCGGCCCAATGGCAGCAGGCTGAAGTAGCGTTGGCCTGGGTGAGAGGGATCATTTCTGATCCTCAGAGCCCTGGATTTCAGTCTGTTGTTGTGTAGCAGGTCATCCTTCACTTCTGTTCCCTTCTGGCTCAATTCTGGTATAATTCTGTTTGTCTAAAGTACCCTTAAAATTAATACCCTTTAAATGTATACACTGCTGACCAAGGTCATGCTGACTATATGATCTGCTAATATATCCCTGACTAGATTGATGCTAACAAGCAGACTGATTGCAGCTGTGAATATACTAGATACTAGACTCTAGCCACACAGGGGCAGGGCCAGTCTAAAGATATGCAAATTGTGACTAATGAAATGAAATAGGCAAATGGTAACACAGGAAGAAGCCCCAATTATTAACACTTATAATTAAGCAGATTGATGCAGAATGTAGAATTTAAGCATACAGCCAGGAAAATGAATCAGTTGCATACCATAAAAGCGTGGTAGGCTGTTTATTTATTATGCAGGCTGTTTTATTCCTTCATACTTGTTCTTAATTGGTTGACAAACATAAAAATGAGTACTTGTTTTTAAACTGGCAGCTTCTTTTACTGCTTTTGACACTGCTGCCAGGTCAGAAGTGGAACCTTTGTGTCACCAAGTGGGATTTGCCGATGTAAGCCCACCGGTTATAGCTGACTAGGCCAACACAGGCACGACAGATGTCGTTAGGGTTGCTGAAAGCAGGTTTAACCACTTGCCGACCGCCCACTGCACAGAGGCGGCCGGCAAGTGTATCCCGCAAAGACCGCCGCATGTACAATTGGCGGCGATCCTTGTACGGGCATGGGCGGAGCGATCGTGTCATTCGTGACGCGATCAGCAACCGGCGACTGGCTGTGCCCCCCTCGCGCTGTAACCTGCCGGCCGTTCGGAAACGCCAGCGGGTTACTAGCACCCGGATCGCCGCATACAAAGTGTATAATACACTTTGTAATGTATACAAAGTGTATTATACAGGCTGCCTCCTGCCCTGGTGGTCCCGGTGTCCGAAGAACCACCAGGGCAGGCTGCAGCCACCCTAGTCTGCACCCAAGCACACTGATTTCCCCCCCCCCTGCCCCCTGATCGCCCACAGCACCCCTCAGACCCCCCCCTGCCCACCCCCCAGACCACTGTTTGCACCCAATCACCCCCCTAATCACCCATCAATCACTCCCTGTCACTATCTGTAAACGCTATTTTTTTTATGCCCTAAACTGCCCCTGCTCCCTCCTGATCACCCCCACCCCTCAGATTCTCCCCAGACCCCCCCCCTACCCCCCCCCCTGTGTACTGTATGCATCTATCCACCTGATCACCTGTCAATCACCTGTCAATCACCCATCAATAACCCCCTGTCACTGCCACCTATCAATCACCCCCTGTCACTGCCACCCATCAATCAGACCCTAACCTGCCCCTTGCGGGCAATCTGATCACCCACCCACACCAATAGATCGCCCGCAGATCCGACGTCAGATCACCTCCCAAGTGCTTTGTTTACATCTGTTCTCTACCCTAAACACCCACTAATTACCCATCAATCACCCCCTGTCACTGCTACCCATCAGATTAGACCCCTATCTGCCCCTAGGGCACTCAATCACCCGCCCACACCCTCAGAACGCCCTCAGACCCCAGCCCTGATCACCTCGCCAGTGCATTGCTTGCATCTATTCCCCCCTCTAATCACACCTTGAGACACCCATCAATCACCTCCTGTTACCCCCTAGCACACCTACCCATCAGATCAGGCCCCAATTTGCCCCGTGTGGGCTCCTGATCCCTCGGCCAAACCCTCAGATCCCCCTCAGACCCACTTCCGATCACCTCCCCAGTGCATTGATTGCATCTATTTTCCCCTCTAACCACCCCCTGAGACACCCATCAATCACCTCCTGTCACCCCTCTAGCACTCATATCCATCAGATCAGGCCCAATACAACCTGTCATCTAAAAGGCCACCCTGCTTATGACCGGTTCCACAAAATTCGCCCCCTCATAGACCACCTGTCATCAAAATTTGCAGATGCTTATACCCCTGAACAGTCATTTTGAGACATTTGGTTTCCAGACTACTCACGGTTTTGGGCCCGTAAAATGCTAGGGCAGTATAGGAACGCCACAAGTGACCCCATTTTAGAAAAAAGACACCCCAAGGTATTCTGTTAGGTGTATGACGAGTTCATAGAAGATTTTATTTTTTGTCAAAAGTTAGCGGAAATTGATTTTTAATGGTTTTTTCTTCACAAAGTGTCATATTTCACTAACTTGTGACAAAATAAAATCTTCTATGAACTCGCCATACACCTAACGGAATACCTGGGGTGTCTTCTTTCTAAAATGGGGTCATTAGTGGGGTTCCTATACTGCCCTGGCATTTTAGGGGCCCTAAACCGTGAGGAGTAGTCTTGAAACAAAAATGGCCTGTGAAATCCTAAAGGTACTCATTGGACTTTGGGCCCCTTAGCGCAGTTAGGGTGTAAAAAAGTGCCACACATGTGGTATCGCCGTACTCAGGAGAAGTAGTATAATGTGTTTTGGGATGTATTTTTACACATACCGATGGTGAGTGGGAGAAATATCTCTGTAAATGGACAATTGTGTGTAAAAAAAAAAATCAAACAATTGTCATTTACAGAGATATTTCTCCCTCCCAGCATGGGTATGTGTAAAAATACACCTCAAAACACATTATACTACTTCTCCTGAGTACGGCAATACCACATGTGTGGCACTTTTTTGCAGCCTAACTGCGCTAAGGGGCCCAAAGTCCAATGAGCACCTTTAAAAGTAGTACAGAGGCGCCAACAGGGTAAAACAATATTTCTTTAAAATGGATAAAATGAAGTAGGTAGCGGTGGACTTACCCCTCCAAAACAGACACAAAAATTGCTGTTTTAAGCAAAAATCAGTTTATTTACATACTCCGAACAAGGTGCAACGCGTTTCGCGGGTATATCCCACTTCCTCAGGCAATAAATAGGAGTATATCACCAATGTGGTCCGGTACATAGCCTGGCGCCTCTGTGACTGGCTATGTACCGGACCGCATTGGTGATATACTCCTATTTATTGCCTGAGGAAGTGGGATATACCCGCGAAACGCGTTGCACCTTGTTCGGAGTATGTAAATAAACTAATTTTTCCTTAAAACAGCAATTTTTGTGTCTGTTTTGGAGGGGTAAGTCCACCGCTACCTACTTCATTTTATCCATTTTAAAGAAATATTGTTTTTACCCTGTTGGCGCCTCTGTACTACTTTTGCAGTTGTTTCCACCCCTGGTGGAGGGGAATTCTTCTTTTTTCCCAATCTACAGAGAGCGACTTCTTAATCCTGAGTGGGGACAGGTCTAGTCTCCTCACCTGCCTTCATAGTGGTTACCTGGACGGTAACCCTTGTTTGTGAGTATAACCTACCTATACTTACCTTCCATACCCAATTTACAGTACATACTACACTATACTGGGCTCTCGGCGCCTTCCCTTATATTTTGAATGAGCACCTTTAGTCTTTACAGGGGTGCTTACAAATTAGCACCCCCCAAAATGCGAGGACAGTAAACACACCCCACAAATGACCGCATTTTGGAAAGTAGACACTTCAAGGTATTCAGAGAGGGGCATGGTAAGTCCGTGGCAGATTTCATTTTTTTTTGTCACAAGTTAGCAGAAATGGAAATTTTTTTTTTCTTGTCACAAACTGTCATTTTCCGCTACCTTGTGACAAAAATAATATCTTCTATGAACTCACTATGCCTCTGAGTGAATAATTTGGGATGTCTTCTTTCCAAAATGGGGTCATTTGGGGGGTATTTATACTATCCTGGAATTCTAGCCCCTTATGAAACATGACAGGTGGTCAGAAAAGTCAGAGATGCTTGAAAATGGGAAAATTCACTTTTTGCACCATAGTTTGTAAACGCTATAGGCTTAATAGGTTTTTTTTTTTATCAAACGCATGTTTGTGCACATTTTTCGTGCTGCATGTATACAGAAATTTTACTTTATTTGAAAAATGTCAGCACAGAAAGTTAAAAAAAATCATTTTTTTGACAAAATTCATGTCTTTTTTGATGGATATAATAAAAAGTAAAAATCGCAGCAGCAATCAAATAGCACCAAAAGAAAGCTTTATTAGTGACAAGAAAAGGAGCCAA
The DNA here is from genome assembly GCF_040937935.1 of Hyperolius riggenbachi. Lineage (NCBI taxonomy): Eukaryota > Metazoa > Chordata > Amphibia > Anura > Hyperoliidae > Hyperolius > Hyperolius riggenbachi. Next base: position 138,532,725 of record NC_090650.1, on the reverse strand, counting down.
AATTCATTTAGGTGGTAGGTTGTATGAGCGAGCAATAAACCGTGAAAGCTGCAGTGGTCTGAATGGAAAAAAAAGGGTCTGGTCCTTAAGGGGGGTAAAGCCTGCGGTCCTCAAGTAGTTAAAGACACCAGTTGTGAATACATCTTAAAACTTTGATCAGAAGTCAGTGCTTAACCACTTCAGCCCATAGTCGTTTTTTACCTTATGCATCTGAGCAATTTTCACCTCCCATTCATTTGTCAATAACTTTATCACAATGAAATGATCTCTATCTTGTTTTTTTCTAGCACCAATTAGGCTTTCTTTGGGTAGTACATTTTGCTAATAATTTTTTTTTTTCTAAATGCATTTTAACCGGAGTATTAAGAAACAAATGGAAAAAAGATCATTATTTCTCAGTTTTCAGCCTTTATAGCTTTAAAATAATACATGATATATATATACCATAATTAAAACCCACATAATGTATTTGCCCATTTGTCCTGGTTATTACACCATTTAAAGAAAACCTGAACTGAAAATTAAAAGTCAAAATCAACATGCAAAAGTCATACTTACCTCCAGTGTACTCTACTTATCAATCTCTTTTTTCTCTCCTGCGTCCTGTTCGTCCACTGTGATCAATGAAATTCTCTGTCCTCCATTTCGAAAATGGCCATTACTCCATAACAGCTTTCTGGTCAGCACACAGTTAAACTGTAACATCGCCCACTTGAGCCATAGGGAAACATGGACACATCAGTTCTCCTCTCAGCTATAACTGACAGCAACTGATATATAACTGACAGCAACTGGTGTATTTCAGTTCTGACAAAATGTTGTCAGAACTGGAAGGGATCACTGTGAGAAGAACATGGTGAGCTTCTGAAAGGAATCGATGGCAAGGTAACTATGTAATGTTCATTTGAAGTTACCTCATGTGTTTATTTTAAATAATTTTACTCAGTACAGGTTCCCTTTAAATTATGTCCCTATCACAATGTATGGTGCCAATATTTTATTTGGAAATAAAGGTGCATTTTTTCAGTTTTGCGTCCATTACTATTTTCAAGCTTATAATTTAAAAAATAACAGTTATATACACTATTGACATGCATATTAAAAAAAGTTTAGACCCTTAGATAACCATTTATGGTTTTTTTTGTTTTTTTTTTATTGTAATTTTTTTTTATTACAAATTTTATTTGGGTATTTTGGCAGTGTGGGAGGTAAACAGTTCATTTTAAATGTATTGATTGTGTGTATTTAAAAAAAAAATGTATGTAGATGTACTTTTACTATTTAGTCACAAGATGGCCTCAGTCTTTCGTATTTTTTTGCATCTTGGAAGTGAGTGATCATGCTTACAGGAAGTGAAGGGAGGATGTGAAACTCTTTTTCTTTAGAAAGATCGCGGCTTCTTATAGAAGCCGTCGGGTCTTTCTAAAGGTGGCCACACACTATGCAATAATATGATCCAATTTTACGGCAATTCAATAAGTATGATCAGACCTCCAGAAAAGATCGAAAGCTTTTTTTTTTCATTCGACTGAAATTTCCCTTTTTTTCTATGTTTATCGATCCCGATTGCTGGACATTTTTCTTCAATTTTTCTTTTTTTAAACAAATCAATTTTTATTGTTTTGTTTTATAACAATGCATAAACAGTTAAGAAAAGTAAAGTACAGTACAGCAATCCAACAGGGACCCAAACATTACTGGTGTCCATTACATATATTAGTATGTAACCAAAATTGGTTCTGTCCTAATAACATAAGTAAATACGTGTATATTGCTTACAGACAGCAGTATTGACTATAAAATTATACAGGAGAGTTGCAGATGATGTTGCATAACATATAGTATAATCATTATACAAATTGACTATGTGACTAATAGTTGAGTAAGCGGAGTATAACTTTAGATCACACTGTGGATCTTGGAGTGTGAAAGAAAGAGAGAAGATAGACTATTAAGGAAGTGTAACGATTGTGGAACTTTCCCCGTGATCAGCGCACAACGCGTGCGCTGACACGGTGGAAATCCTCCACAAGCGTATATTTGCAGGCACCCAGCAAAAGGTGCTACGCACCTGTAGAGGGAAATTCCTGTCGGCAGATGGCGCTGGGGAGTGCAGAGGAACCAATCCTCTGTACCTCCACAAATGCCAGACAGGAATTGTACGAAACGCAGAACGCAATCGCAAGAGAGGCGTTTGCGAATGAGAATGAGCAAAGGGACAGGTTGTATGTGTGTGCGCCAATCCAGTCGCCACCCCGCGACCGCACACACACAACAGCAGATATGAAATAGGAACGCGATCGTGAGAGGTGCAATTGCCAGACGAGACACAAGGCAGATCAGGACAGAATACGAGGTTAGCACAGGCACAGCAAATAATACAATGAGGAGATACGGAAAATAACAAAGGCTAGCTAACCACGAACACCGCACTCATTTGCAACAGTGCATGCGGTTATGCGCAGTCTCCACGTGATAAGCACAATAGAGACAAGCACGCCTAACTAACCATTAACAGACAAACATGAAACAGAGGACGCGAGCGCTTGCTTAACGGTTACCTCACCAAGCCTCCAGCAAGCGTAGCAGACAGACACACGAAAACAGGGACAAGCGAGAGATAGGATCCACAGCACTAGCGAAAAGTGGCTAGCGCGATCCCAGGAGACAGAACAGAAGGATCCACAGCGCTAGCGAAAAGTGGCTAGCGCGATCCCAGGAGCCAGAACAGAAGGATCCACAGCGCTAGCGAAAAGTGGCTAGCGCGATCCCAGGAGACAGAACAGAAGGATCCACAGCGCTAGCGAAAAGTGGCTAGCGCGATCCCAGGAGACAGAACAGATGAGGTAGGCAGAAACAACCGCTGTTCCAACCTACACTCCAGACTCAATCAGAAGGATCCACCGCCGCTAACGCTAGGGCTTGTGCGATCCAAACAAGACAGACGCAACAGGCAAAACAGATAATGCAATCCTAACTGCACTAGGGAACCTGCCTAGTGCATTCCCACGAATTACACTAAGATAACTTTAACAAACGGGAATGGCTGACACTCCAGGAGTGTCCATCAGGAACAGACCATGAAAGGGAAATGTCCAGCAAAGCATTCTGGGAGCAGAATGCTTTTATAGTGCCAGTCATCAAAAGAAGGCAGGTAAGGGATTTGCATGACTAATGTATGCAAATCCCTCAGCAACACAAGCTGCACAACTGACAGAAGGTCTCCTTTCCAGAGTCCTGCAGCAAGCAAACCTAAACAATGGTCAAAAGGCTGCCTGCCTGCGCAGGCAGCTGAGCGGATTCTCACAGGAAGAAAATAGAAAGCAGAAAAGAAGGAAAGAAGAGAAGAAAGAGGAAAAGGTTCTCCAACACCTCCCCCACCCAGCCACCTTAATTGAGCTCAACCTGGTGAAAGGCTGCTAGAGAGAAAAATAAATCAATCATCGGGGCCAGTTGGAAAAGCATCCACATTATTATACCAGGGGGCCCAGGTCTTGTCATAGCGCTGAGGGCAGTTCCTGCTTTTGTAAGTTAAACGATATAGTGGTAAAGTTTTAAGAACGGTTCTCTTCCAAAAGTTAAAGGATGGGGATTTATCGGATTTCCATGTTCGTAGTATTTCCTTGCGTCCGTAAAAGCACAGAATTTTAACTAGATACTGCGAGTGCTTGTTTGCAGGGGTACTGTCTAACAATCCTAATAATGCCATTCTAGGAGAAACTATCAAGTGGGTTTAAAGAATTTCATTGAGGCGTGTGACAATTTCCTGCCAAAAATTGATTACCTTGGGGCAATCCCAGAACATATGAAAAAAGGTACCTGGAGTGACCATGCATCTTGGACAGTTAGGACAGTGTATATTAGAGATTTTATTAATATGCACAGGTGTTAGATATGTTCTATGGAGAAACTTAAATTGAATTAAGCGTTCTTTTGCGGATATAGGAGTTTTAACAAATTCTTCCAATACTTCATCCCAATCCGCATCGTCCAACCCCATGATATACTCATTCAATCTTCTTAAATTTTTCTAAAGATTGTATGGTATATGTGTTAGATTGTCAGTTTATTAATATACATACCCTAGCAATTTTCCCAGAGTTTCCAATCATTTTTATCATAATTGGGGGAAAAATGTAACGTGTGTGTGGTACATTGGTCATATTGAAATGTTACAATCAGTCAGAAAAATTGACTGCAATTCTTAAATTGAACAGATATTTAAAAAAGATTGTATGGTGTGTGGCCATCTTAACGGGGTCTTAGATCAATGAATGGGAACTGTCTTCCTATTCATTGATCTCTGGGCTAACGGGTGGCGGCACGGGAGCGCCTGATCGGCCGCGGGATTGCGCAGCGCCTTTTGGATGTAGCAGATACGTCCAAAAGACTAAAATGGTGCTTTACATACCCCCCAATACACACTGTTGGAGGGGTCTAGACAGACTACACATGGTTTAAAGGGAAGGTTCAGGGAGGGTGGGTTAAAAATAAAAATCAAATTCCACTTACCTGGGGCTTCCTCCAGCCCGTGGCAGGCAGGAGGTGCCCTCGCCGCCGCTCCGCAGGCTCCCGGTGGTCTTCGGTGGCGCGCCCGACCTGGCCAGGCCGGCTGCCAGGTCAGGCTCTTCTGCGCTCCAAGGCCCGGAACTTCTGCGTCCCACGCCGGCGCTCTGACGTCATCGGACGTCCTCCGGGCTCTACTGCGCATGCGCAGAACTACTGCGCATGCGCAGTAGAGCACGGAGGACGTCCGATGACGTCAGAGCGCCGGCGTGGGACGCAGAAGTTCCGGGCCTTGGAGCGCAGAAGAGCCCGACCTGGCAGCCGGCCTGGCCAGGTCGGGCGCGCCAAAGGAGACCACCGGGAGCCTGCAGAGCGGCGGCGAGGGCACCTCCTGCCTGCCACGGGCTGGAGGAAGCCCCAGGTAAGTGGAATTTGATTTTTATTTTTAACCCACCCTCCCTGAACCTTCCCTTTAAACCATAGCGATAATCTGTCACTTTTACCAAAGTGGAGTCGGGTTTGTTGTCTCCACCTGCTTCTTGTGATCAGTTGCCCCTCTGCAACCCACCTTTGTGAGTAGTACAATTACCTTACCTGTTGATATCCCGTATATGAAAACATATTGTGCTATTGGGCTCCCGTTTTTTTGTGTCCTGTGTCTTTGTCTCTAGGGTGCTGAGACACCTCTACTACTCTACTTGTGCTGCAGTGGTCATCCATGACTGTGTGTCTTAACATGTGAGGCTAGGTTCCCTGTGGTCAGTTGCATAATGCATGCATTATAATGACTGCAAGCTGCAATGGAGACTGGACATTAGACTTTAATACAAAGCCTGCATACAGTAACTTAGAATAATGCAATCAATTACAACCTAGTACTGTGAACAGGCCCATAGAGCTGTATGGGCAGTGAGTTGACATGCAGAATTATTCTGCATCACAACTGAGCACTGTGAACTAGCCCTCAAAATAAAAGAATGTACAATTTTATTCCAACTGATGCTACCACTGCTGATGCAATGCAACACATCACTGTGTTCAACAATTAATAAATTGTTAATAAATTGTGCAGTGCAGGGCCGGATTAAGGCCAAGTTAACATAGGCACTTGCTTGGGGCCTGGTGAAAAAAGGGGGCCCATGTCTCATGGTTCCTAATTATGTGCTGTATAAATTTTTAAGAGTCTCGTATTCAGACTTTCAGATACCTCAGTTACCCAGAGCTCCTATCAACAGTGTCCCAGCAGAATTCATTAGCATCCTTCACTGCATGCTGCCCTGACAGACAGATCCCTGAAGCCATTGGGTGGCAACAGAGAGCCACTCACAGGAAGTCACGTTTGGTGTTAGCTTGCTGATGGAACTGCTCTGTTCTTCTCCTTTGCTCTCCGATGCAGTCCAGGTGCTGCAGGGATAGATCTGTGAAGGCAGCATTCAGCAAGGATGCAAGTGTCTTTTCCCTGGAGGCTGCTCATAGGAGCTTCTAAACTCAGCTGTCTGCAGGAAGTTAGACATCTTCAAATGTAATTAGCAAATTTGGTTAAGCACGCTAGTCTTTTTTCCCAGGGGCTGCAGAGAGGCGTGTCTGTAATCTGGTGTTGGGTGACAACTGGCATCTGGAGGTCTGTTAGGGCAGCATTTCGCAATCCTCACTTCTTGAGTACTAAAGGTGCCCACACACTTATCAGTGTTCTCCCCAGAGCATATTAGCAGGGCGCGCCGCCCGGGTAAGATTGGCCGGCCGCCCGGGTAAAATTCAGCCGCCCATGTGGTATAATGAGGCAGGTGTCCGTCCACAATAGACCCGATTGCGCCGTTTCATTATACATGCGCGCACACACTGTTCCCGGGTGGCTGAACCAAGGCTTTCTTTCCTTCCCTCTCTGCATTTAGCAGTCAGCGTGTTTACTCATTGTTGCCTCCCTGCAACCAGTAATAACCAGAGGCAGCCGAGTGCTCCCCGCCTCTCACAACTCCATGCAGCCAGTAGCAGAAGCAGCTGTCACACCAGGGAGGAGAGATCATCCTTGCTTCACAGGCAGACTCGCAGAGCTTAAGAACGCATAGCAGGGGAAAGTGACACGGACAGCTTAGTCACTTACAAGTCACTCCAGCACGCCCCGTACTGCAGAGGGCCATCTAATTAACACTTTCAGCTTAAACAGGCACCCAGGTAATTAAATTCCAGAAACGGCAAACAAACAAATGGCACACGGAGCACAGTATAAATCACTCAGCAATTCAAAGAGAGGTCACTAAAGGAATGTGGCACCTTAATGGGCTGAAGTGTGTATCCAGGCAATGAGAGTCAATATCAAAGTGCCAAATTATTCATTGTTCACTAAAACTGACATACAAATACCTATTTGAGCTGGGGGGGAGAGAGAAGTCTGCATCTAGCAGTCTGCATCTGGTCCCTTTCTGTGGTTGCGCTACCCTCCAAAAGATCCCCAGCCCCAGTTGGTTGCAGGCTACTGTGCAAGCAAAGTCTCATCTGTGCACCTCTCTCACTCATGCTCCTGTAGTCTGGAGCATTCTGCGATTATGTAGTTTAAGTATGTGTGAACTGCGCAAGCACAGAATTATCCTGGCCTCTGAAGCATGACAGAGAGGAGCAGACGTATCCGTGACAAAAGTCGGGGATCTTTCACGGCGACAGTGACACACTGGAGTAGATTGCAACTACAGCAAGGGACCCGATTGCTGGAACAAGCCCCAGCTAAGTAAATCTACCCCCCATGAGCACCGCAATAACTTATAAATCGCAGTGCTCATTTCTCACTGGCATGCATTGTTTTTATCTGAATCACAACTGTCATGCGATCGTGCTCTTTTACCAGCACTTATACCGTGCAATCACGGGTAGTGGGAATTGTAGGTAGCGTGATCGCAACGCGATTGTGATCACGCTTCCTAGTGGAAAAGGGTCCGTACTTCTCCACCCGGCTACTTTTTCATGTCACCCGGCTGAAAAAAAAATTCTGGGGAGAACACTGCTTATCAATCAATTTCCCCGGGACAGTTTCGATCCCTGTGTCAAATCTGCTAGTGATCGATGTCATTACATGGTCTGTCGATCATAATTTTGTAGATCGCACCAGATGGACGTTTTTACTCAAAACGGGATAAGGGAGCAGCAGTAACTATTTCTATAGCACTCCATAACCTTTGTTTTGCCAACCTTTCTCGGTTTCCTACCAGCTAATAGTGCACCCTTGGTGACCCTGCAGAGTACTCCTGGCAGTGGCGCAAGCTCACCTGTCCGGCCAGCATGCTCCCGCCAGTCTGTTTTCCTCTATCTTCATCCGTGAGCACTACCACCTGTTCTCCATGTTATGCAAGTACATACATGCCACTGGGTCACAGAGAACAGGCACTGGTGCTTGGGGATGGAGACAGAAGGAGATAGGAGGGAGTGCACCAGCCGGACAAGTGAGTGCATTTCACTGCCACCAGTGGGGCCCCAAGGGAGCACTATCAATTAGGGGAATACCTGGTGGACCCATCAGCTGTCTATAGGGCAATACTATGTGCATCAGTAACAGCAGTTTCATAGGTTTTTAATAGATTTCAAGCTTAACTCTATTAAAAATCTAATTGCAGTGTGGATTAGATTCCTCTCTGATTACATTTTGATCAGGAAGAGATCTATGTTTTGGCATATTAGTCAGCCATCTGTTAGTGTATGGCCTCCTTAACCCTAACATCCACCTCCCCATTAATCTCTGCCATCTTGACTAGCTACTTTCCTTAAACACACCCACAGCTCCTCCCTAACCATAATCCCCCCACCTCCTCCCTAGCATTACCACAACCTGATGTTGATCTCTAAACTCCTCTCTAATGTTAAAATATACCTAAGCCCAATGCAACACAAGGAATAATACTTACATGGGACATCCTCTAGCCCCCTGTAGTCCTTGGGCTCCTGTGTCCATCTGGTCCCCTCCGTTCTCCCCGTCAGCCCCTGTCTGGGACTCAGCCTCTATGTGAACAACCGTGATTAATGCAAAACGGCCATCGTAAATGGCCACTAATGCCTTCGCACCCACCCCTTGTATCCCTCTTCATAGTTCCCTAGAATCAGCGTGAAACAGGGATGGAGTCCTAATCCTTTTGATTCTATGGCTGCTGATATGTGGATTACTATAAGTGCAGCTTCTAATGGTCCACATGGCATGATTCTTTTTCTTCATATCCCAATAGTTCAGCTCTGAGCAAACTATGGCCCACGTGCTTTGTTACTTCAGCCCGCCAACAGGTGGCCAGATTCCTCCTCTAAATTCAGGTCCCTCCCTCCAGAGTCACGAGTGGGCATCAACTGGGTTGCTTAAAATTCACCTGATCAATTCCAGCGCCTCGTCTCCATGGCAACAGCCCATCACATGATGTACCATCAGGACATACCAGTGTATTACACGCTGACTGCCTTTGGCAATGCGCACCAGAACCTCCCAGCCTCCAGCCATGCTGGAATCGGCGATCAGGTGAGTTTTCAGTAACCCCGTTACCGCCCACTCTCAACTCTGCAGGGAGGGAGGGGGGTGGAGGGAGGAGGGGAAAAATGTAAAGACCATGTGGCCCGGGCCGCACAAAGTTTATATCCGATTTTATTAAGGTACCTATAGCAGATTGCCATAGAATGAGTGCATCGGCTATCTCATATGAATCTTGGTATCTCTGATGCCTGCTGGAGATGTGGGGCTGGAGATGTAGGGTTTATCCATATTTTTGGGGACTGGCCGGAGATCTGCTCATTCTGGGCTCAAGAGCACAATCTTTTTGTGAACTGTCTGCTACTAGACCTTGTTCACAATATCCAAAACAGCATTCAAATATTTGTGGAATTTTGGACAATGCCACAGTATGCGCAGTAGATTTGCAGGTAGAAAAGTTAGTAGTACATGTATCCACTGAGGCAAGCAGAGGCCAGAAGACTTTAGCATATATATTTTTGAAAAATTTTGTTTTGAAAAAAAAAAAAAATTGTTTAGGGAACTGAATGACACTTAACTCAGGTGACAGTCAGGTTTATGCAATGTGCAACAAGCACCAAAAAAAAGGTCTTGCCAGTGATGTCCTTACAGTACTGGATATGAAACAGTAATATATAATATATAAAAATAAAATATTTTTTGGTGCAGTCGCTGTAACAGAGGCCTTGAAAACTGGGCATGTACTTTTAAAAAAAAAATTCAATCAAGGTGGAAGGCAGAGTGGAGGGTGCATAAGGGAAAAGGAGAGCAGAGGTAGACCATGAAGAAGTTGGACCAGGAGGAGTGTGGCTTTCACTTTGTGTGCTGCTTTTCTTCTGGTGTTGCTCTCATAGTGCTTTGTGATGGGAGGCCATGTGCCTTCACAAAGCAGTTGTACCCAGTTTAGTGTTGGGCTTCCCATGACTAAGTTTCTTACGGCACAGGTTGCAAATGGCAATGCGGCTGTCAGAGGCAGACACACAAAAGAAATGCCACACTTCTGAGCCTTGTGCTGAGGGCATTCTGGTAACAGTAGAAGTTGGCGGGCACGTTGATTGGCTGACCCAGGTGCTGTTACATGCGGTTTGCCTCCTGTTCCTTGAGAGCTCTCCCTGCTTCGTACTCTTCTCCTCCCTCTCTGCAGCCTGCCTCTTCCTCTCATGTTTTGTTTAAAACAATATAAATATAATTCTGCACAGTACTGAAAAGGTAACAGTAGTGGACACCCAGGTGCTTTGGGGAACTGAATCTCATTTCACTTAGGTGACAGATAAGTTTATGCTATGTGCAACAATCAGCACAAAATATAGACCCTGCCAGTGAGGACTTATACAGGACAGTAGTGGATGCTAGATGACAGTGCTGATTCTGGTCTGGACACTCAGGTTTTTATTTTTTTGTTTTTAACTGAATGTCACTTCACTCACGTGACAGATAGGCGTATGCTATGTGCAACAACCACTACAAAATACAGGCCCTGCCAGTGAGGTCTTATACAGGACAGTAGTGGATACTTGATGACAGTAGTGGCGGTGAAGGATTATATGGTTATTTAGTCGGTGCACTACTAGGACCAGCGCTCCTGTCTCCAACAGCTAAATTGTGCACTGGACACAGAACAGCAATATAATAGCAAGAAAAAAACAAACAGCCCTTACAAGAGTTATTGGCTTAACTAATTGGTAAACTACTGTAGCAGCACACCTATTTCCAACAGCTAACATGTGCACTGGACACACAGAACAGCAATATAACAATAACAAGAAAACAGTCCTTAAAGGGATATTGGGTTATCTAGTCAGTGGACTACTGTAGCAGCACTGCACACCTGTCTCCAAAAATTGGTTGCATTAATTGGTCGGACATGCTGCAAGATGTAGGTCCAACTTGCTTGATTGGTTGCACAGTGGTAACGCTGAGCGATATCGGGACGAACAATGAATGCGACAAAAACCCCTGCGCTGTTCCTGTGATTTATAAATGTGCTGTAAGTGTGCTTTTATACATTACCTGTCCTGTGTCACGGTTCCCGTCCATCTTCCGCTGCTCTTCTATTAGCCACATACATGCTGCCTGCGCACAGCATGCCGGCACGTGGCGTCACACTGCCATACTGGAAGCAATTATGCGGCTAATAGAAGAGCGGCGGAAGACAGATTGGCACAGGACAGGTAATGTAAAAATGCACACTTACATCACATTAGGAAAACAGCAGCGAGGTGGCGGATGCAGCAGGCTCGGCCGATTTCATGTTGAAATTGATTGGTAATCGGCCTGCGGTGTATGGACAGCAGACAGATCTATCTCTAATCAGATTCAAATGGAGAGAGATTTGTCTCTTGATCAAATATGATAATCATCGCTAGGTGTATGGCTACCTTAACTCTTTTTAACAGAGGCTGGTGTGTCAGAGAGGTCAGGGGGCTGTCCGTTGTCTGATTGGTTGTCAGTTAGCTGGTTCCTGGGTCAACAGTGCTGCATGGAATCATGGGAGGCCTAATATGGGGAGAGAAGAAATGACTTCCTAGTCATTTTCACTAAAAGCACATGTCGAATATGGCAGTTGTTTTCAGAAATTGATATTTGGGAAAAAAATGTTGGTGTATTTTCGCGCATAAATCTTAAAAGTGAAAGTGCCTTTGGCGAAAATTCGCAAGCAACACTGGTCAAATTGACCTGATAAGCAAATGTCAGTATGTGTGAATATCGCAAACTACATAAACTCCTACCGATGAGATAAATAAGGAGTTTGTAAACAAAAAATATTATGGCTTAGATATTCAAAACAAAGATTGACGTACAGAAATTTCAGCCAATCAGAAACAAAGAATGAGAGAAAATCGAAATTAGGCAGCCATATTGGATCCAGTGAGTATAAAAATAGATATTTTGAAAGCTATTCAGACATCCAGACCAAATCTCTCCTGAAAGACACTACAGTACCCAGCTACAAGCCAGAAGCAGTGGCGGACAAAGCCAATGATGGACCCCTATGTAGAATAAATGAAGCGGGCCCCATGTGAGTTGGCGTGGTCATAACAGTTGGTTGGATCCAAACAATGCTGATAAGATAAAAGTACATGAACCTAGGTCCCATTTTGTAAGCACTGTAATAAAGAGGAGCTTTCAGCCATACTATCACAGTAAAAACACATATATGAGTAAATAAATACTTGCTCTAGTTACATAACATACAGTGGCTTGCAAAAATATTCGGCCCCTTTGAAGTTTTCCCCATTTTGTTACATTACTGCCACAAACCTGAATCAATTTTATTGGAATTCCACGTGAAAGACCAATACAAAGTGGTGTACACGTGAGAAGTGGAACGAAAATCATACAGGATTCCAAACATTTTTTACAAATAAATAACTGCAAAGTGGGGTGTGCGTAATTATTCAGCCCCTGAGTCAATACTTTGTAGAACCACCTTTTGCTGCAATTACAGCTACTAGTCTTTTAGGGTATGTCTCTACCAGCTTTGCACATCTAGAGACTGAAATCCTCGCCTATTCTTCTTTGCAAAACAGCTCCAGCTCAGTCAGATTAGATGGACAGCGTTTGTGAACAGCAGTTTTCAGATCTTGCCACAGATTTTCGATTGGATTTAGATCTGGACTTTGACTGGGCCATTCTAACACATAAATATGTTTTCAAATGTAGAAACGAGGCTGGCACCACCAGAGGTAGGAAAGTAAAAAATTAGCTCTTTATTGATCAGTCATTAAAATGACAGCATGGTCAAAAAATAAGGCTTTGGCCGCCAAAGCCTTATTTTTTGACCATGCTGTCATTTTAATGACTGATCAATAAAGAGCCAATTTTTTACTTTCCTACCTCTGGTGGTGCCAGCCTCGTTTCTACATTTTACTACTGAGGATTCTGAGGATACAGGAATCCAAGGCTTGGGCACACAATAGTTCCTTCCTATGGATGAGTGCTCCTCCAACTTCTGTTTTTGACATGGATATGTTTTGTTTTAAACAATTCCATTGTTGCCCTGGCTTTATGTTTAGGGTTGTTGTCCTGCTGGAAGGTGAACCTCCGCCCCAGTCTCAAGTCTTTTGCAAACTGCAAGAGGTTTTCTTCCAAGAATGCCCTGTATTTGGCTCCATCCATCTTCCCGTCAACTCTGACCAGCTTCCCTGTCCCTGCTGAAGAGAAGCAGACCCCAGAGCATGATGCTGCCACCACCATATTTGACAGTGGGGATGGTGTGTTCAGAGTGATGTGCAGTGTTAGTTTTCCGCCACACATAGCGTTTTGCATTTTGGCCAAAAAGTTCCATTTTGGTCTCATCTGACCAGAGCACCTCCTTCCACATGTTTGCTGTGTCCCCCACATGGCTTGTGGCAAACTGCAAATGGGACTTCTAATGCTTTTCTGTTAACAATGGCTTGCTTCTTGCCACTCTTCCATAAAGGCCAACTTTGTGCAGTGCACGACTAATACCGTGTTTCCCCTAAAGTAAGACATCCCCTGAGAATAAAACCTAGCAGGAATTTCAAGAATGCTTGAAATGTAAGACATCCTCCAAATTTAAGCCCTAGCTAGGCAGCAGCCCACATGACACCAGCAAGTCACGCTCAATACAAAGTCTGGATACAGGAGAGCAGCAGTATAATGTAAGTTCTACACAGTCCTATATATGTTTCAGGCAATTTGTGTTTTTGTTGGAGCCAGCTCTCCTGATCTGTTGTGTGATAAGCATCAGCAGCACTTCACCGTTTCACCTCTTCCCAGGACACACACACAAGCCGTGTGATTATCCTATGCTGGGCAAGCCTGACCGTTCTCTGCCTGCAAGAAATAGACTCTTAATTACATGATCAGCGGAATTAATTTCTTATATTGAGAGCCAATATCTGCAAACCACAAGCTCTGTGTATGTTGCACATGGCATACAGTATGTACATTTTGTATAGGAAAGCTACCAGTGTTTGCCAAAAAATAAGACATCCTCTGAAAATAAGCCCTAGCACATCTTTTAGAGCAAAAATTAATATAAGACAGTGTCTTATTTTCGGGGAAACACGGTAGCTGTCCTATGGACAGATTCCCCCACCTGAGCTGTAGATCTCTGCAGCTCGTCCAGAGTCACCATGGGCCTCTTGACTGCATTTCTGATCAGCGCTCTCCTTGTTCGGCCTGTGAGTTTAGGTGGACGGCCTTGTCTTGGTAGGTTTACAGTTGTGCCGTACTCCTTCCATTTCTAAGGCTACTTGCAGACCAAGACGTTGCATTAGGTGTCACGTTAAGGTCGCATAACGTGCACCTAACGCATCGTATGGTGCTGCAAGAGAGGACGGTACAGTGAGCCGTGTTAGGCGACTCTATCCCTATAAGGTCTCCCAGAGTGGCGCTGATTGGCCGGCGGGACCACGTGATGCGGAGCGAGACACTCCGCATCACGTGGTCCCGCCGGCCAATCAGCGGCCGCCAGTGCAGTGAATATTAAGTAGCCATGTGCGCGGCTACTGTAGCTGGCTCTCCCCGCCTCCTCTCCGCCCCCCACTGCGCATGTGCAAACAGTCTAACGCGGCTATAGCCGCTCTAACGCCATAGCATGCTGCACTTTCCCGACAACGTGCAGCGTGACATGTAACGCAACGTGGGCTGTGTGAACAGCCCACTTGTGTTACATTGCTGTGCATTAGGGGAGCGTTACAGGCGCACTAACGTGCGCCTGTAACGACCCTGTGTGGAAGCAGCCTTAATGATCGCTTGAACAATGCTCCGTGGGATGTTCAATGCTTTGGAAATCGTTTTGTAGCCTAAGCCTGCTTTAAATTTCTCAATAGCTTTATCCCTGACCTGTCTGGTGTGTTCTTTGGACTTCATGGTGTTGTTGCTCCCAATATTCTCTTAGACAACCTCTGAGGCCGTCACAGAGCAGCTGTATTTGTACTGACATTAGATTACACACATGTGCACTCTATTTAGCAATTAGCCCTCATCAGGCAATGTCTATGGGCAACTGACTGCACTCAGACCAAAGGGGGCCGAATAATTACGCACACCCCACTTTGCAGTTATTGATTTGTAAAAAATGTTTGGAATCTTGTATGATTTTTGTTCCACTTCTCACGTGTACACCACTTTGTATTGGTCTTTCATGTGGAATTCCAATAAAATTGATTCATGTTTGTGGCAGTAATGTGACAAAATGTGGAAAACTTCAAGGGGGCCGAATACCTTTGCAAGCCACTGTATGTATTGCGCTGTCCACATTTTGATTTTAGTGATTTTTCTATAGTAAAAAAGAGAAAATCCTGATATTCTATTTCGACTATATCTTGAAGCCAATCCTGACATTTCCTCACTTACTCTTTGTATGCTTTGCCCACCCCCTATCCAGTCTTCAGACACTCCCACCCAGCTCTGCACTAGAAAGTGCATTGTCTCAGCATGAGAAATACTGGCCAATCAGAGAGGATCAGAGGTGTGGGAGGGGGAAACTGGAGGGAAAGAAGCTTCAGTCAATCAAGCTGTATTTGTTATGTCTGAGGGGAAAGTAAAGAAGAAAAAAAGAAAATCTAGCATGCCCTGCAACTTCCTTTGTGCAGCAAATGTACCAAATAAGAGCCAAGGAAACTGGGGGAATTCACTTTTATGGAGAAGGAAATTAAGAGTGATTATTAACTTTTGGATTGCCTGGTTAGCATCTTTATTACTTGTTTACCAGATAAAAATTAAAAAAAAATTTTTTTTGATTTTATGCCTGACAGTTGGTTACACTTTAAAGAGTAACTGTCAGGCTGCAGAAGCTAATTTAAACCTCTATTCTCCTGTGTTAAACAGTTTAGAAGGAAGCCCAAAAGCCATTAGTGAAGATAAAAATCTCAGTTACCTTTGATGTGTGCTTATCTTAAAGGCTGTTATAGACCCATAAGGACGCAAGCCGCATACTAAACTGCAAAGCATTCTGGGGCCCTCCCCTCGGCTGCTAATGAGACGTTACAGCAGCTTCTAATCAGTTCAGCGTGTAGCACTGATAAATCTCGGGGCAGAGTACACTGCAGGAGTCAGCTATTGTTCCTAGCCACATGGCTCATTAATATTCACTGCACACTGTGTTATTTAGTACCAGCTTTTCTGTGATCAGGAAGCAGGCAGGACATGACGACACATTTGACAGAAAAACATGGAGCCTGCCATGAGCTGTCAGGAGCATCTATCTCTGCATATACTATATACAAATTCTGTGAAATCCAAACGTGGACAGTGAAATGCATATGTAATGTAAGTACAGCCAATCTTTAGCTACTGATATATGTGTTTATTTTCTCTGAGACCTTATACCTAACAGCTCCTCTTTAATGTAGCACATAATTTAAACTTGTATATGACTGGGGCACATGTAATTATCACGGTTTCTTTTGAGTTTCAGAGAGAAATACATGGAAAAAAGCCTAGAGGATAATCTGGCCCTAACTGGTGCAATTGCATGGGCCCTAGAGAACATGGGGCCCCTGTGCAGGCCTATGCCAGCCTCTGCTATGAAACAAGTTGTTATTCAAATAAAACGTCCTGAATTTTATCTGTTCATGTCTTATACCACCTTTCCTTTTTTTGCAACGGTTATATTTTTTTGCTGCATATTCTAAACAATTTGCGGTTTTAAAACCCAAGTTTGGTCAACTTTATTTTGGAAAGAAAGTACAGCATATACATGTAAATTTCTTTGTCTGCCAAAGCATTGGAAAGCGTGTCCAAACAATACTGTGACTCGCATGCCCTGCGACTGCTTTGCAATTACCTGTATTGTCTGCCTGCTCACTGGTATTATTGAACAAATCAATGTGGCCAAATGAAAAACTAGCCATACAGATTGCAACATGTTTTCTCAACAAGTAAAAGTTTTCCAAAGCAATTTACTTGGAGGTGCAATGTCACAATTGACCTAGTGCATTAGCTTTTTCCGTCAGTTCTAACATCTATCCGTTTCGACTTGATCTATGTAAATCAACTTTTCTGCATTCAACATACAAAACAACAACAAAAAGATACAAATAACAAGCAGATTTCATGGTAAGTTTTAGCTTATAATATTCACCTCATTTTGACTACCTTGCTTATTAGTTACAGAGAAGGATTTTGCAAAAAAGTTAAAAACAAAATTACAAGAGGAGACTTATTTAAAGCATCAGGGCCAAAGTTCCAATTAGAACCTTTTTCACTGAATGTTCCTGTCACAGCGGCTGGTGTATGCCGATCGCAATGACACAAGAGTGCAGGGAATTGTGGTGCTCTGTTTCCATCAGTGCAATGCTATTCCTATGGAATCACAGTCACACTTCCTTCGGCATTTCATTTTTTGAGCAATTAAGATTCCGTCCCACTCAATACAACTAATCAGTACTAGCTCTGCTTTGGTTTTTCATTTATTTTTTTAACATCAGTTTCAGACTTTAATGTCATTTCATTGACATCAGCTATACACAACTTATACTTGGTTCAAACTTGAGCCAAAAAATGGGCACTTTACAGTCAGCTTTACAGTTCAGCAAACAG
Organism: Hyperolius riggenbachi; assembly: GCF_040937935.1. Lineage (NCBI taxonomy): Eukaryota > Metazoa > Chordata > Amphibia > Anura > Hyperoliidae > Hyperolius > Hyperolius riggenbachi. Next base: position 138,515,231 of record NC_090650.1, on the reverse strand, counting down.
ATATTTCGTCGTATCCTATGTTATTAATAGCATCCGTTCACATATGTGAATTTACAGTTTACAAGCTCTGACTTGGGCTATACATACTGTTGTTTATTGGGTTGACCTGGTGGGAGTTTTTATTTATTTACCTTATGTGACATTGTTTGTAGTGCTCCTGACGAGGCCTAATTTGGGGCAAATATGTTGCGTTTGATCACCCTTTGTAAATAGCACGTTTTGTCTCTTGTGGCAGTTTACAACAGTAGCTTTTTCTGTGAATATTGTCAAGGAGGCAAACAAGGGAGGGCCCTATGGGTAAACCAGTGCTAAATTGGCCCAGTGATCCAACTGGTTTTAGAGAGGCAAATGCTTATGCACCTCCCAAAGAATTTTCAGCAGTACTTTGGACACAGGTCCTCGCACCAAATGTGAGGGGTGACCTTATCCTATCTATTCATAGTGCTTTATAACTTGGAACACATTCGCATAATGTTATACAGGTGCACACCATCCTAGCCAGACTGACAGGCATATGTGGGGGGGGGGGGGGGGGGTGAGCGAGCCAGGAACTCTTTCAAACTTGTATATATCGGATTGAGGCTGTGACTAACAGCATCTCAATACATATTTTAACCTTTTTAGCCTGATTATATTTATCAATCTATTTGTGTCTGTATAAGAGACATACCCAAGTGTACATAGGGCATTGTCCTGTGGACCAAGTGTGGTATTTACAATGGATCTGTTAGATCCGTTGCATCCAGTGGAACACAAGGCCCCAACCTGCATGATTCTGGAAAAGTGGATGCTTTCACTATAGAAGCCTATGGTGGAAATTCAGCAGCTCTGGACTTCAAATGGACTATATGATGGCATACAACACTGTCCAGTCCAGCTGGCTATTAGAGATCCGGCTCAACTGGGGGCCAGACCAGAGATATATTAAGATGTAATGGGGCCCTAGGCAAGGTAGTAGATTTGGGGTCCCTTGTGGTCCTTTAGGTAAGCTGAAGTGGAGAGAGGTCGAAGAAGGTGGCAGATATGCCCCTGGATGCCCACTGGGCCCCAAGCACCTGCCTAGGTTGCCTGGTGGATGGTTCTGCTCTGGGTCAAGCCCAATAATCCACTGGTCCACATTTGACTGCAGTCACCACTTTCAAACCTAGATTTGCTGAATTTGGCTTAGCAAGAGGTAACATATATGATGAATGCTTGCAGACACATAGTTACAGCAAACCTTTTACGCAGAGATCTGCTAAAATGGATCCTCACTTTCTCATTGAGAGTTACCACTTATTGGATTCTCTTCCTAATATCCAACATCTGCCCTGAATTTTTATCCTAACCCTAAATTATACAACTTAACTAATCCTCAAAAGAAACCTCTCTCAATTAATTTTGTTAGCTAACCCAATAATAGAACATAACCACACCAAATAACTCTAACCTAACCTTAATCTGTACCTTATACGTACATAAAATGGTCTCAATTCTCCAAGCATTACCACATTTAGTAATGCAGAAAACAGCCGATTTTACCGATTATCTTGCCAAATGCCAATTTGCTAAACCAATTCTGCACTGAAAAGTAAAATTTAAGACTTGTTCGGTAACTATCTCAAGAAATGGCAATTCACAAAAATTAAAAACAAGATTAAAACAAAGTAAAAATGTCCGGCATTTATATCAAGCTCTTATTAGTCGGTAACTTACAATGACCATGCGATAAAGTTGACAGATGTAGCAGAATCGGCGGCGATCGCGTACTACACGCAGCTAGCACTTTGTGTAGGAAAAGAAAATTATGCAAATCGGCCCAGCGGGGCCTGAGAAATCCTCCTGCGCAGGTTACCCCGAGCTGAGCTTGGGATAACCGACAAGGAGGTTAAAAAAAGCTTTCTGTATGCCTTTAGATATGCATATCTATATACTGATACACAGAAGAGCTCCATCTAGTGACATGCATGTACATCTAAAGGGATGCCTGGGATGTACAGAACAGAATGAGCTACAGCTTATGCACATGCAGTAAAGACTCGCAGCTTCCTACCAGACTTACTCCACAGCTGGTGAGACATTAATATTACCAAACTACTACAGCTTGTGAGGAAATTTTAGTGAATTTTGGAAAAAAAACATGTAAAATACTGAATGCAGAATTTTACCGACCTAATGTATTTGACTGAACTTCCCATAGTGAATTTAGACCATTGTCTATGTGCTCTACTCTTCAAGTCACAGAATCTACCTGCAATTTAAGAGTGTGCTCTAATTCAACTTTCATTTACTGTTTTACTTTATGCAAGTTTTCTAGAAAACCTCTTGGTGGCTGTGCCCAATGCTCTTACCCAATAACTTCCACATACTGTAAGGAGGGATGGATCAAGTGTACATATAATGTCTCTCTAATTAACCATAAGCTTGCATAATTATGATTGTAATGTGCTTGGTCATACAGTGAAAGTAGCTGCAAAGATGCTCAGCTAAGCGGAGTGGGGATTACCTTGCCTGGAGAAAACTACGTGACTAAAACACTTAATATGTGTGGCATAATGAATAGTGTCACTACCAGGACATCGTAGTATGGCTCTGGTAATGGGATAGCTTGGTAGCTACACAAATCACTTCTACACACTAGGGATATTTCTCATCATTTTAACAAAACAAGCTTTTTACACTCCTAGCCTTTATTTTAACACTTTGATTGTAATTTAATAGAATAAATCACTGGAAATCATGATGTATGCTACATATTTTTGTCAATCAGACGTTTAATAAAGTCCAACAACAAAGCTTTAAAAGTGCAGTTATCACTCAGGTTTGTTAAAGGTTGAAGGGGTGAAGCTGTGCTAACTGCTCAATAAAGCAGAGAATGTGTCCAGAGGTGCCCAAACCTTTACATATAGCTGTACATCACATCGGTGTATCACAGTCACTTCAGCAGTAATTGGAAATGAAATAATTATTATTTTGCCAGAAGCACCAATAATGGCCTGAAATGGTCACCAGGGAGTAGTACAGATTTTACTGCTAGACTAAGCAAAATGGAAGCTAGAAGCATGGCAGGGAATGAACACATCAATTTGCTTCTTTCAAAGTATGAACAAATCAGGCAGTTTAAAGCTCTGCTTATGAATTATGTGTCCTGTATATGCTGAAAAGCCTCTCTAAATGTATTTAAACAAATACCATATATATAATTGTTTCCAAAAAATCATCTGAATATTTATTGCTGCAAGATCAGGCAAGCAGGGGGAATCATGCAATATTCAGGGCTTTGGCATCTGAGTAAATATTACTAAATATTTAAAAAGACTCCTGAGAAATGTTTTATAACACCGAGTCCATGTGCTGCAGAACTATTACTAAAATATTCAGTCAGTTGAGGTAGATTTGATAGATTTTATTGAAAGTACAGAACAACATACCTCTGTGGGTCCAGAAGGATTTGGGAGAGTCCCAATATGCCTCTGGCATACTTTATTCATGACGACTTGGAACACAAGTGTAAGTGCCAAGACAACACTGTAGTACAGCTGAAAATAATGAATATGCGCTGCACATTCCATTTATTGGGTACTTTTATCAAATGAACAAAGCCTTCTAGACTACTGATTTTACACATATACTTGAAAACTGTTAATACATATTTGCTGTTCGTAAATATCATAAAGACAGCAGTTTATAGGAAAACCAATCTCCTTTCTAACCGTGTCCCAATCTAATTACCTATTAAAGTTAGAAAAATTATTCAGCCTATGACAACAATATTTAGCATTCTTTGAATCCAATTTTAACTGTCTTTTGCCTGAAACAATCCAAAGTTCTCACTTAAAGAGACACTTAAGCCAGAAAAAAAAAATGAGATTTACTCACCTGGGGCTTCTACCAGCCCCCTGCAGCAGTCCTGTGCCCTCGCAGCCACTCACTAATCCTCTGGTCCCCCGCTGCCAGCTAGTTTCGTTTTTGCCGATAGGCCCGACAGGACTGGCCACGCGTAGCTTTTTCCGCATTCCCGACTATAATTAGCGCGATTGCGGGCCGCAACGCCTACAAAAATACGCGTTGCCACATTACGAACGCATAGATATGCCGCAAAAACGAAACTAGCTGGCAGCGGGGGAACAGAGGATTAGCGAGTGGCTGCGAGGGCACAGGACTGCTGCAGGGGGCTGGTAGAAGCCCCAGGTGAGTAAAACTCATTTTTTTTCTGACTTAAGGTTCACTTTAAGGAGAAAAAATGTGTGTTGTGAGTGAGGGCCCTCTTCAAGAACAACAATTTCCGGTTTTAAACAGGACCCTTACTAAATGTACAGTGGAGGAAATACTTATTTGAGCCCTCACTGATTTTGTAAGTTTGTCCAATGACAAAGAAATGAAAAGTCTCAGAACAGTATCATTTTAATGGTAGGTTTATTTTAACAGTGGCAGATAGCACATCAAAAGGAAAATCGAAAAAATAACCTTAAATAAAAGATAGCAACTGATTTGCATTTCATTGAGTGAAATAAGTTTTTGAACCCTCTAACAATAAAAACGTAATACTTAGTGGAAAAACCCTTGTTTGCAAGCACAGAGGTCAAACGTTTCTTGTAATTGATGACCAAGTTTGCACACATTTTAGGAGGAATGTTGGTCCACTCCTCTTTGCAGATCATCTCTAAATCCCTAAGGTTTCGAGGCTGTCTCTGTGCAACTCTGAGCTTGAGCTCCCTCCATAGGTTTTCTATTGGATTAAGGTCCGGAGACTGATTAGGCCACTCCATGACCTTAATGTGCTTCTTCTTGAGCCACTCCTTTGTTGCCTTTGCTGTATGTTTTGGGTCATTGTCGTGCTGGAACACCCATCCACGACCCATTTTCAGTTTCCTGGCAGAGGGAAGGAGGTTGTCGTTCAGGATTTCACGATACATGGCTCCGTCCATTTTCCAGTTAATGCGATTAAGTTGTCCTGTGCCCTTAGCAGAAAAACACCCCCAAAGCAAAATGTTTCCACCCGCATGCTTGACGGTGGGGACGGTGTTTTGGGGGTCATAGGCAGCATTTTTCTTCCTCCAAACACAGCGAGTTGAGTTAATGCCAAAGAGCTCTATTTTGGTCTCATCAGACCACAGCACCTTCTCCCAGTCACTCACAGAATCATTCAGGTGTTCATTGGCAAACTTCAGACGGGCCTGCACATGTGCCTTCTTGAGCAGGGGGACCTTGCGAGCCCTGCAGGATTTTAATCCATTGCGGTGTAATGTGTTTCCAATGGTTTTCTTGGTGACTGCGGTCCCTGCTAATTTGAGGTCATTCACTAACTCCTCCCGTGTAGCTCTAGGATGATTTTTCACCTTTCTCAGAACCACTGACACCCCACGAGGTGAGATCTTGCGTGGAGCCCCAGAGCGAGGTCGATTGATGGTCATTTTGTGCTCCTTCCATTTTCGAACAATCGCACCAACAGTTGTCACCTTCTCTCCCAGCTTCTTGCTAATGGTTTTGTAGCCCATTCCAGCCTTGTGCAGGTCTACAATTTTGTCTCTGACATCCTTGGACAGCTCTTTGGTCTTTCCCATGTTGGAGAGTTTGGAGTCTGCTTGATTGATTGATTCTGTGGACAGGTGTCTTTTATTCTTTTATACAGGTGACTAGTTAAGACAGGTGTCCTTAATGAGGGTGACTAATTGAGTAGAAATGTCTAACCACTCTGTGGGAGCCAGAACTCTTAATGGTTGGTAGAGGTTCAAAAACTTATTTCACTCAATGAAATGCAAATCAGTTGCTATCTTTTATTTAAGGTTATTTTTTCGATTTTCTTTTTGATGTGCTATCTGCCACTGTTAAAATAAACCTACCATTGAAATGATACTGTTCTGAGACTTTTCATTTCTTTGTCATTGGACAAACTTACAAAATCAGTGAGGGGTCAAATAATTATTTCCTCCACTGTAGCTACATTGATAAAATAGCTTACATTTTACAGTATTCATTTATCAATTATTTAGTCACTGTTTGCCCATTGTAAAATGTTTTCTTACCTTGATTTACATTGTTAAATTTATCACAGATGGCAACATCTTTACTGCTGATCTCCCAGAGTGCACTGGGAGGCGGGGGCTTCGTGACATCATAGCCTAGGCTAAACATCACTGGTAGGGCATGGTTACATACCAATAGAAAGCAATTTATAGACATAGGATGAGTTTCAGATGCTGAAACCAGGATAATTAACATTAAATTGGGTATCCTGAATAATATATTAAATCGTACTATATGTGGTTACGGTGCCTCTTTAACAGCTGGCAATGGCTTAACTCTAGCAAATATGTATTAGCCTGATGGCATTAAGAACTTTGGTAGGCAAGTGTTTTCTCACCAGGCCACATGAGTAAAAACCTAAATTAGTGACTTTAGATGGGGAAGGTCTAAATGTAAAAAATAAGAGCCAATATTGCTACACTCATCAATGTCCCTACCTAGGTGACGAGGCATATCATTTATCTTAGAGTAGTAATAAATTTAGGAATAGATTTAAGAAATGATGGAGCCCCTCAAACATCTTTTGGACCCTTGTACCCCATTGTGTGTGATATTTCCAAAGAGGCTGAGCAAGTCAGGGAGGACATTGACTTCCTGGACAGTTCCAAACTGCATGACTCCCTTGTCCTTGATATCTGTGGCGCTATACCTCAGACAGTGACCTGTGGTGGAATTTGAAAGTCCACATTAATTAGCAAAGGTTATATTTGCCAGGTATGGTTTTCAGGTTAGGTTTAGGAATGGGAAACAGGAGGGGAAGTTAGGGCTCGGAGTCTGGAAAGGGTTCACTTTAGTGAGGGGAGGGAGTCAGGAGTTAGCTGTAAGGAAGCAGATGGGTCACTGGTTAGGGACAGCTCAGCAACAGGAGACAAGAGTCATAAATACTGAAAAAAGGACTGGTGCAAAGCCTATAGTAGTTTATCAGTAAGAGTAAAATTCCCACATTCTAGCGGTGGAATCCAGTGGGTATATTAAGTGATGATAGATTTAAACAAGTTGCATGCTCATGCAGATTTTGTATTATGATGAAACGTATTGATTAATCAGATACTGCCAAGGTTGCATTTGTTTGGTCCATGCTGAAGCTGCAAACATTTGCATATAAAATTTGAATAAGTCCTCATCAACTCAGAATTATTTGCATCTCATTGACTATCCCTAGTGCTGTGTAACTCAAACAGCCAATCTCCCAGAACAAGGTACCGTATATACTCGCATATACGCCGAATTTTTGAGTACAAAAAATGTGCTCAAAAGTCCCCCCTCCCCCCCCCCCCCCCCCCCGGCTTATATGCAAGTCAACAACTAGTTTATGGATGTTTGTGTGCAGGCTCACCTGTTTTTTAGCCCAATATGTATAGCCGTTAGTTTGTTTCCGTGTGCCTCAGAGTGACCAGCCTGCATTCAGGATCAGCGCATGCAGGATCAGGTGACTGCTTCTCCGGAGCTCCTCCACTCGCGGGTCCCGCTTTCCCTGTACGTGGGTGGCCATGGAGTCTGTGGCTATCTAATTGTGTGCAGACAGCACACCAGCCAATAGGCGCTCTCATATGTCATCTCTCAATGGGTGCGAATTGGTCTGCTTCTCAAAGCTGCTCCATGATCTGCCCGTCCCACCTGTCCATACACAGGCTGCCACCTCTCCATACGCTATTATGGGGCTGCCAGCGGCGGCGCAGACAGTGCTCCATCCATGCAGAGTCTTCCTTCACCTCTCCATTGGCCGGTGGCAGCTGGGCTCCATGTGTAATTATACGCGCACACCGGCACCTGAGTCCTCTCTCTCTTAACTTTCATCGGTGCCGCCGCTGCTCGTCGCTTCCTCATTGCATCCTGAGGAGTCCTGATTGGCAAACCATCCTCTTTTTACTGTGATTGACCGCATGGTGTTAGATTGCAGCTGGGGCTGATGGGGAAAACTGTGCATAACTATTGTCTGAAAGGCTGTCACTGCCACTGGATAGAGCTAGGTTCATGCCGGGTAAGAACAGTTTCAAGATGTGTTGTGTGGTGTGTGTAATGTGTGCATGTGCTATGTACAGTGTGCAAGAATGTGTGTGCGCGCTATGTACAGTGTGTGTGTAGGCCTGTGTGTGTTCTATGTACAGTGTGTGTGTGTGCTACGTAGTGTGTGTGTGTGTGTGCCTGTGTGTGCTGTGTACAGTGTGTGTGTGTTTTCCTATGTACAGTTTGTGTGTGTGTGTGTGTGCCTGTGTGTGCTATGTACAGTGTGTGTGTGTGTGTGTGTGTGTGTGTGTGTGTGTGTGTGTGTGTGTGCTATGTACAGTGTGTGTGTGTGTGTGTGTGTGTGTGTGTGTTGTAAGAACAGTTTTAAGAAGTGTGTGTGCTGAGTAAGAATAGTTTTAAAACATGTGTGTATGTGTTGTGCTTGTGTGAGTTATGTCACGATGGCAACGATATATTAGATAATTTGAACAATGTTGCAATTAATCCTCTTGCACTGGTGATAAGTGCTGGACAATTCTCCACAGGGCATGACTTTACAAATTAGGAACCTGCGTGTGTACATGAGATAAACCTTACACATGGATTTATGTCTGTGGAATCCTCTAGCCCCTTGTAGTCTCCCATATACAATGCAACAACCAGCCCCATATTTCTACCCCCGCTTATATGCAAGTCAATCATTTTTTCCTGGTTTCTGGGGTAAATGTTGGGGGGTGGGCTTATATGCGAGTTGACTTATATGCGAGTATATACGGTAATTTCAGACTAAAACAGGAGACTTCCTAAAGCCTTAATTAACAAATCATGCACAGCTTTCATCCTTCTGCACAAAACTAAACATTTGATTTTGGTTTGCATGTTAAGCAGAAAATGCATAAAATCAAAATACAATTTGTTTAATCACTAAGTATTTGCATAATGGCATTCTAGTGTTTTGGACAGGTACTTTTCACCATATTTTGGTGTCAGAAGTCCAATATCAACACCAACCTGTTTATCCTGTGAAAGTGTGTGAAGAAAATTTCCATTTCCAATAGAAAAAAGGACTGCTTGACTTAAATGTAGCAATCAAGCTGCATTCAACTCTACACAGGTATAAAATACTGAAGTTGTATTGCTTTTTGCGTTGTTTAGGACCTTATCAAACAATTTTAAGGTCCTACTCAAGGATTTCTTTTAATTACATCTTTTAACAGCATACGTTAGTGAAGAGGTGTAACCTCATGGATTTTGTTGTTGTCCCTCGTCTCCATCCTGTCCAGGGAGAAATTAAGGAAATCTCTCCTATAGCGACAGATGCCAACAAATAATAATTTTCTTGTAGAGTGTAGAAGAGTTAAGTCCCTGACTACCTTTGACTGCTGTCTCTAATTTCCTTCCCCTGGTGCTACCAATTTTATAATAATGCCACAAAGCTTCTACGAAAGAAACAGCAATAAAAATTGAAACAGGATAGAAATTAAACCACCACCAAGTTTCTAACCCACTGTTACACTGCTAAATAACCTAATATTTCCTGGATCTGGGTGTTAAAGCATACCTGAATTGAAATGTGATAGAACAAGATAAACATATACACATACAGTACTAGCCCTAACAAGAAATTCTGTTTAGAGTAAAAAAAAGTTGAGTTGTTATCTAGCTTGTCGAGGAATTACCTCAACCCTCCGTATAGCCAGCTACAAAAACAAAACAAACAGTAATAGTCAAAGCTGGGTACATACGGTACAATTTTCCATCAGACCGACGGATCTATTAGATAATTTCCGATCGATCTGATCGGATTCCAATTGATTTTGTGATCGATTTTGGGTACTTAATGAGAAATCAATGCAAAATCGATCAGAAACAATTTTGACGTTTACACACAATGCAATTTTGTATTAGATCACCAGTCGATCTGATGGAAAATTGTACCGTGTGTATGAGGCTTCTTTAGGTAGCCTGACCGCTAGTATCTCTCACACGATCACGCTCTACCTCTCCCTCCCACTGACTCATGCCGTCAGCACTGTCAACACATGCTAGAGAATAAATCAAAATATCAGACAGGAAAGGCATGAGCAGTGATCACTTAAGAGGAAGCAGAGTTCACCTGCACAGTTTTACTGCAATTTTGAATTACTTTTTTTTTTTAAAAAAAAACATATTCCAAATAGCAAAAAGCATCTAGGCTTTCATTAAACATGTCTCTGAGGAATTAAATATAAATTCATATGCAAGGATCCACTACGGTGGTAAACATTCTTTTAATACATCTGTCATGTCTCTGCTGACACTATTTAATGCGTTCAAAGTATAAAATTCTTGTATATTTTTTTGTTTTAAAAAATTGCAATATCCCAAAATAACATCACAGCTGAGAGATTCTGGTGGCTAAGCACATGCTGTGGTTGCTGGTTTTGATCCAATCAACCTTAAAAGTGTATTTTTATGTTTACCATCATCTCTGACATTGCAATATACATAGTCTAAAAAAAAATAGTAAAAATAGTCAGTGAATGTATGAGATATAAAAATACAGGTATCACATGTCACATGTACAGACTTGGGAACTTAAAGAGAATCCGAAGCGGTTATTACTAAAGCTAATAGGACACAAACGCATGTTCTCAGCACAATGACATGCCTCCATGTCCTTATATTGCCACTGCTAGTCTCCCCTGGGCTTTGCTGTTCCCCCCGGAGGAGCACACAGATTGACACATGCCAAGTAAACAGCAGGCTAGCCACAATCAGATTGTTGATAGCCTGGTGCTGTTTTTCAGGGGGGGACAGCAAAGCCCAAGGAAGCAATGGGTTCACATACTTTTTACTGCTACTGTATATCCTAGAACACTCCAAATGTTTATGGTAGGGAGGGAACCAACATCTGTGCCAAATTGCAGCCAAGACCCTAATTTAGGAACCAGTGGGGTTGTGAAGTGGAGAGTGGAGAGTGTAGGAGCAATGAGTGTCGAGACATCGAGCCTTTATTTTCAGCATATGCAAATCAGGAATGAGCTACATTGTCATGTCATTACCCACAAGGCTGTGAATCTGCAGGCCAAATTTTAATTAGGCCTAGAGTGGGAGGGGTTTCACCTTTTCAGCTGCATTTCCATTGGCTCCTGGATTTTTTCCCCTCTAAGAACAGTGTTTTCCTTGACAAATCTGCCCTCATCCTCACACTGGTGGTGAGTTCATTTCCAGTTTACAGTTTCTTTAAAGAGACTCTGTAACAAAATTTTGAGCCTTATTTCTTCTATCCTATAAGTTCCTATAGCTGTTCTAATGTGCTCTGTCTTACTGCAACCTTTCCTAGTTGCACAGTGGCTGTGTTATCTCTGTTATATGATCTAATCTTCTCTCCTCTGTCAGCTCTGTCGGGCTCAGGCAGTCAGGCTGGAATGTGCTGTGCTGCTTGTGATTGGATAGAAGCTATACACACCCTCTCCAGGCCCCCTGCACACTCTGTATGACTCACACACTGAGCTACTCTCAGCCTATCACTTGCTATGTCTTTTGTTTGTAAACACTGCATAAAAATGGCAATTACAAGCCAGAATTGCAGCAGGGAGTGGCAGAAGCAGGACAGAGTGGCCCAGGAGAACATAATGAATAGAATGCAGTGTTCTCCCCAGGCTCTTTTAGCCGGGTGCTTCACCCGGCTAGTTTTGGTGAGCACCTGGCTGTCATCGGCTCACCTCCTTCATTGCTGTATACAGAGTTATGCAGAGAAGTGCCGGCCTTGCATTCTCTTATCTCACCCCACCCGGCTACTTTTTCATGCCACCCGGCTACTTTTTCATGCCACCCGGCTACTTTATCATGCCATCCGGCTGAAAAAAATTCTGGGGAGAACACTGGAATGGTATGCTTTTTATTGTAAGAATTGTACAGTACAGATTCTCTTTAAGTATTGTACTTCTAAGATGAAGAATGAATAGATTTGGCAGGACTGAAGCTTTAAAGAACAGCACAATATTGTAATTCAAATTCCTATGAAAGCTGAATATCAATACAGCAGAAGTGTTTTATTCGCTTAGTTCTACCCTACCAAAGAATTTAATTAGTAAGTACTGTGCAGAAACAAACTCCGTGCATGTGATTTAAGTCTATAAAGCATGACCTTCTGAAATCAATATTTCCCTCCCCTTCAATGTATTGAGTAGATAATCTACTGAAAGGTCAAAACTTCTAACAAAAATGAAGTTGTCCTTGAGCTATGTTCAGACAGCAGGTTAAGTGGACAGTGCTTCACATGACTGACATTCCAAATTACTTCCACAGAACATACACAAAAAATGAATTTCACATCAATACAATAATGCATTTACTCAAAATTAATGGCAAGCTGAACATTATGTACCATGGTAGCATATTTCTTCCACAGACACAACAGCAGTAAGAAATACTTATAAATGTGTCCTGGCTTTTTATTATTTTCTGGGGACAACCCCCACCAATCCTGCTAATCAATCCTGTGTACGCCAGGTATCTTAACCCTTCAGTGATTTTTATGGCTTTCTATTACAGCTCATGCTGTATGTTATTGCAAGTTAGCTGCAAGGACAATATGATGGGATACCAATGAAGTGACCTACAAATCTAGATCACAGCTAGTAAAGTAGCTATTGCCAGAAACTCTAAACTAAAGCCGTAAAATAAAAGTAGTAGTGCAAGGAAACCACACAAAATGAGAATATACTTGTTCACGCAGGAGATACCGATACAAGTTTGTTTGCTTTGCTGCACAAGCATTGTGCGGTAGTTAGTCCTTTTGCTGCCATATGTGCAAGCAATTAGGCCCAGTGCACACAAAAACCGCTAGCAGATCCTCAAAACCCTAGAGGTTTTTGGAGCAGATTTCAGAGCGATTCTAGGCATGTTTAGAGACGTTTTCTAAATATCCCTAGCATTTTTTGGAGCGTTTTTGTGTAGCAGATTACAAATATTGTTACAGTAAAAGCGGTTACTGAACAGCTTCTGTAACAAAAACACCTGGAGAAGCGCTCTGATGTAGCGTTTTTCAGAGCGGTTTGAGCTTTTGCTATACTTTACATTGAGGTAGAAACGCTTCTGCAAACCGCAAAAGTGCTGCAGGACCCACGTTTGCGGTTTGCTAAGAACCTCAAACCGCTGGTGTGCACCATCCATTTGAAATACATTAGCCAAGCGTTTTCACAGGCGGAAGTGGTTTGGAAAAGCTACAAAAACCGCTCGGGGGGGGGGGGGGGGGGGGGGGAACCAGGCCTTACTTGGGCAGTAGAGATGGACCGAACTGTTCGCCGGCAAATGGTGGCAACCGGCAAACTTCCGGGGTTCGCGATTGCGGAGAACCGCAAACTTTTCCGGAAGTTCGATTCGCCCCCAAAGTGCATCAATAGGGTCAACTTTGACCCTCTACATCACAGTCAGCAGGCAGATTGTAGCCAATCAGGCTACACTACCCCCTGGAGCACCCCCCTCCCCTTATAAAAGGCAGGCAGCGTCGGGCATTGGACTCACTCGTGTGCCTGCAGTAATTAGAGAAGGGAGAGCTGCTGCTGCTGCAGAGAAAGCTATAGGGAAAGCTTAGTTAGGCTCTCGTAGGCTTGTTAGCTTGCTCCTTGCTGATTCTTATTGCTAAAAAAGCACCCCTCAACAGCTCTTTTGAGAGCTAATCTTGTTCTTGTGATCCATTTTTTGTGTGTGTGTGTGTGTGTGTGTGTGTGTGTGTCCCACAGACACTTGTGTTGCATAGACAGCCTTGGTAATTCCTACTGTGCCACTGCCAGGCCCAGCACATTCAGTGACTACCTGTGTGTGTGACAGGCAGCTGCACATTTGTAATCCCAATCACTGCACCTGTTCACTGTTCAGTGCACCTACCTACCTATACCTACGTGAACGCACGCATTGTTAATACCACCAGTCATTGCACCTGTTCTGTTCACAGTACCTGTGTGTGCGTGTGTGTGTGTGTGTGTGTGTGTGTGTGTGTGTGTGTGACAGGCAGCTGCACATTTGTAATCCCAATCACTGCATCTGTTCACTGTTTAGTGCTCCTACCTACCTATACCTACGTGAGCGCACACATTGTTAATACCACCAGTCATTGCACCTGTTCTGTTCACGGTACCTGTGTGTGTGTGTGTGTGTGTGTGTGTGTGTGACAGGCAGCTGCCCATTTGTAATCCCAATCACTGCACCTGTTCACTGTTCAGTGCACCTACCTACCTACGTGAGCGCACACGGTTTTATATACCACCACCAGTCACTGCACCTGTTCACGGTACCTGTGTGTGTGATAGCTGCACATTTGTAATACCAGTCACTGCAACCTGTTCACTGCACCTGTGTAACTGCACATTGTTGTACCAGCAGTCACTGCATACCTGTTTACTGCACCTGTGTGACCGCATGCTGTTCTATATACCAGTCCGTGCATACATGTTAACTGCACCTGTGTAACCGCACATTGTTGTACCAGCAGTCAGTGCAACCTGTTCACTGCACCTGTGTAACCGTACATTGTATTAGTCAAGTCAGTGCATACCTTTCACTTCATCCCCCCCAATATGGACAAAACAAAAGGCAGAGCCAGAGGCCACCTTGCAGGTCTGTTCGAGGTCGCGCTGTCGTGATTTCGTGCGGCCCTCGACCACAGTACAGTGTTCAGAAGAAGGCACGTGCCATCAACCCCCAATATTGTCAGGACGTAGTTGACTATTTAACACAGCACACCTCATCTTTCTCAGTTTCCGCACGGAAGCGTGACATATCTTCCTCCTCCTGCTCTGATTCTGGCACCCCACTTAACACTTAGTCGGCCGCCACTACCAAAGTGCCATCACCCCAGGGCTCAGCGGTATGGACATTTTTTTTTGTGTGTCTGCCTGAGATGAGAGCAATGCCATCTGTACTCTCTGCCACCGAAAATTGAGCCGTGGAAAGACCAAGACCCGCGTAGGGACAACTACCTTACAAAGGCACATGATTGCAAAGCACAAACTGCAATAGGATGACCACCTGAGGAAAAGCAGCACACAAAAGCAAAGTCGCACACCGCAGTGGAAGATATCAGGCCGCAATTATTTCTCAACAAAGGTGATACCTAAACTGTACCGTGATGTTGAAAGGCAAGTGGTGACATCTCTGGCACACAGCATTGGGTCAAGGGTCCATCTGACCACGGATGCCGGTCTGCAAAGCACGCTCAGGCCTGCCCGAAGACTAAGTCAGTCCCCCCACACAGCATCTCTGCCTGCACGCTGTATGACTGCCTGCCCCAAGACTAAGTCGGTCCCCACACAGCATCTTTGCCTGCATGCCGCTTGACAGCCTTCTCCGCCACCACCAACAGGGTCCACCAGGGCTCCAGGCGGATTCCAGAATTTTTAAGGCCGCTGCTAGCAGCGAAGGATATAATAATTTTTCTGGTGCGTGTACATGCCTGCCTAATTTTTCTAGCTGCACTGCAGCTGCAACAACAAAACAAAAGGCATGTACCTGTGTCAATTCCCCTTCGTGATCGTTACCTTGCCGCGGTGAAGGGGCTTGCGCATCATAATGAAGCAATGACCGCCGGTTATATGAGTGTGTTGGGGTTGGGGGGCACCCCTGACCCAAGAAAATAGATAATAAGGTCGGTGCTTCATTGTTCTGTCATTCAGCTACCTCAGCCTGACCATATGGGCTTGAAAACCACCATGGCCTGCACTCTGGCCATGGTGCGCTCCAGTCCAGCACGGCCGTCACAACCCAAACGGCTGTTTGCAGTGCGTTACACAGTGAGTTTAGTCTATCAGTGTGAAGCAGTACACTAATTACACTCCCTGATTGATGTATACACATGCAAGATGTTTTAAAGCACTTTAGGCCTCCAATTTAGCATGCAATGTGATTTCTGCCCTTAAAACGCTGCTGTGCGTCAAATCCAGATTTTTCCCCGGGAATTTTGGCGTGTATCCCACTCCTCAATGCAAAAACTCAGATGTTAGACCCCTTGAAACACCTTTTCCATCACTTTTGTGGCCAGCATAAATGTTTCTAGTATTCAAAGTTCGCCTCCCCATTGAAGTCTATTGCGGTTCGCAAAAGTTCGCATGTTCGCGAAAGTTTGCAGAAGTTCGCAAACGCGGTTCGCGAACCGAAAATGTGAGGTTTAGGCCATCTCTATTGGGCAGCACAGGCTTCACGCCTCACAGTGTCGGGGACAGTTAAAGCAGACCTGCACTCAGAACTTCCTCTCTGCTCTAAAAGATATGCAACATCATAATAACCTTTAAACAAAAAACAATACTTTGTTACAGCTGATACAAATCCTGAAATAACTGTTTTTATTTCCTGCTTCATGGAAGCAGACATATTAACATCCTGTGCTTTCAAATGAGCTTATCTGCCTTATATACCATGGCAGTTGGTGAAACAGGGGAGAGATCAAATTACAACTTGTAATACATACAGAGTGCTTTTCTTTAGGTTTTCCTTCTGTCCTGTGCAAAAGCTCAGGTCCACTTTCATTGTATAAGTAATAAATTGCTGCCAGCTGGGTAAGCAGTCTTAGGACCTGTCTCCACTTGTCAGTTTTTCTGTGCGTCAGTTTTTCTGCATGAGCTGTCTGACAGTTTTGCAGGTACTTATCCGTTAGCCGGGCGCATCCGGCAGGTGGCGACAAAACTCCACCAGAGTTACATCTTTCCCTACTATCCATGTCGGCCTGGAGGGGGAATAGTAATTAGCGCCACCTGCCGGATGCGCCCGGCTAACGGATAAGTACCGTTTTGCATTGCTGTCAGTTGTTTTTCTGCATGTGAAATAAGCATTCAAGTGTGAACTAGCCCATTGATTAACATTGGTTGCAGTTTTCCAGTGCAGAAAATGCACAGAAAAACTGATGAGTGGAGAGGTGTCAAAACTAATGTGTGACATTCATTCTCTTGGCTCAACCAGCCCCTCCTCTCCAGAATATCTTTATCAGCATTGTAGAAAAAGCAATGTGTGTGGGGCTGCAAGCTGAAAACACTGAATGCTAACTGACACCGAGAAGAAAGTGTGATATCTGCCCTATATTGTTTAAAAAATAAAAACAAAAATAAAAAAGGGTGAAATGGTGGCCACAAAGGAGAGGGAAGAAAGTATACAGCTCTGTTGAGATACCCTGCTTTTAAGAAAAAAGAAAGGGTGGGGGGCACAGTTTTGTTATTTGGGAAGGGAGGAATGGTAGCCACTCTACTGATGAGAGGACATCCGAATCTGAATCATTATTTGAGGTGGAAATGGGGACTATCCTTGAATGTGGGGGTAAGGGAGAGTTAAATGTGCAGACATTTGAAAAGGGCGTCTGGAAAAAAAAGTTGAAGAATATAGTTGAGATTTGTTTTTCCACTATAAGGGCACTAGATATAGTTGAGATTTTCTTTGGCTATAAAAGGGTGCTGGATATAGCTGAGATAGTTTTTTTCGTCTATAAAAGGGCGCTGGGCATAACTGAAATTTTTATTTTTGGCTTTAAAATGTTGCCAGATATAGCCGAGAAAATTTGTATAGCTGAGAAAAGTGATGGTGCCAAGAAAAGTGATTAATATAACCTTCTCCCTTCTCTTACACAGAACCCTCCCCTGGTAGTACCTAACCCTAAGACCCCCCTGGAGGTGCCTAACCCTAACACTCACCCCCAGTTGTGCCTAAACCTAAGACTAACCCCCCATTCAGAAATCCAGCGGCTGAGGAAGATGGACGCGTTCTGATCCAGCTCCGCAACCTCCAGCCGCATTAGCCGTTAGCACGCCCGCTGCAGAAGCCATTCAGCTCCCAAAGACACCCGGCAGTAGTCCCCGACAGCCCAGGGACACAGGCGGACCTTTTACGCCGGCTCATCCAGCGCACAGAGACTCCAGAGACTCCAGCCCGATCAGCCCTGCCACTGTCAACAAGGCCTAAGATGGCGTCTGGGCAAAGTCAGCGCGGAAGTTCCCCGGCTCAGAGATCAGAGGACAGCTCCATCTCTACTGGCACACCAGCGACCAGGAGCAGGCAGCAATCCACGCAGCCTCCAAAAGGTACAAAAAAGACCAACACTGGCGACCAGGTGCTGCTAGAGCAATTTGAGGCCATACTGCAACGCAGGCTTGAAGAAGCCTCCACTCACATTACAACCCAGCTCAAAAAAGAGATTAGAGATCTCGGAGCCCGCATAAATAACCTAGAGAGCCGCATGGATAAAACCACTGTAGTCCTAGAAGCACACGAAAAAGACATTGGAACTGTTCAAACTGATGTAATTTCTTCCCAGCTTAAAATGGAAGACTTTGAAAACAGAGCCAGGAGGGGGAACCTGAGAATCCGGGGAGTCCCTGAGACAGTCACAGATCTGAACTCAACCATTACTGCTCTATTCCAGGAGCTCTCCCCATCTCTCCCCATAGACCGGCTGGAATTTGACCGAATACATAGGGCTCTCACCCCGATTAAACCAAATGGCCCCCCTCGGGACATTATAGTAAAACCCACCTTCTACAATACGAAAGAAGCCCTGCTACGCGCGGCCAGGGAGAAAGGTGAATTATCATTTCAAGATTACGACTATCAGCTTTTTACAGATCTGGCACCCGCTACTGTTCAGAGGCGCCGGGCCATGAAACCCTTTCTCCAAATCCTGAATGCTAAAGGCATAAAGTACAAATGGGGTTTTCCCTTCAAACTGATTTTTACCCACAACAGCAAACAAGTAATTGTGTCTACACCAGAAGAAGCACAACAAAAATTTGAATTACTTAAGCTCTGCCTCCCAGCGGGCTCTCCCGCTAGAAGTCAACAATCCGCAAGCTCTGTGCCATTGTGGGAGACAGTAAAGCCCCGGCGTACTGCTGCGAGACGCAACGGAAAATCTCAGTCATCTAGATCTTCAGACCCTGGCTGAACTCTTACTCTTTTGTCTTCTCCGGTAAAATTTCACCTCCATGCTTAAGAATGGAGCGACACTGTTTCAGTTACTTGATTATATTAACGTCTTGGCTCTTCTACTTGCGATAAGCATTTAACAGTTTGTTATCTGACCAAGGCGAACTGTGTTATATTTAGGTTTTAACATCCCTAGGTTTGATCTATTACTACCAATGCAAAACTGTTAGGGTTCACTGTTATTATGTTTATGTTCCCTACCCCCTTCTGCGGTGGGCAATAGTAGTTTATAGTCTAGTATATTCAACAAACTATGCGGTTGGAGGGGACCATTGTTCCCCCCGCCATATCGATGGTGTTGTTCCCAGATTTTACTGGGAACGCCATTGGCTCCTCCCGTGCTCTCGGAATACGGGAACGGCCAAATTCAATGCATGTATTGCTTCCCTCTGTTTGGCCTCCTTCCAGAGGGACGCGCCTTATTGTCTTTACTTCTGTCTATGTCCTTCTTTTCTCCCTGCTCTTCCTATGTTTCTCTTTCTTCTTTCTCATCTTCCTATGCTTATTCCCCGGAATCCCAGACCTCATTCTAGGGCCTGAAGCTGAAATCCACCACGATTGTCTCAACGGCTGCTATTTCTACACATGATGGTTTAACCATCATTTCGCACAATGTTCAGGGTTTCAATGTGGCACAGAAAAGAACAAAAGCATTTCGCTACTACAAATCATGTAGGGCTGACATAGTCTGTCTCCAAGAGACAAGATTTTCGGCCTCCTCTCACCCCTCCTATTTAAATCACCATTACCCAATGGCTTTTCATTCTGCGGCTCGAGAGAAAGTGAGGGGGCTCACGATAGCCTTTCGTAGAGGCCTACCTTTTAAATGTCTGACCCAAATTTTGGATCCAACAGGTAGATATGTGCTGCTAGTAGGACTTTTACATGATGTAAAGGTAACATTGGTCTCTTACTATGCACCAAACACTTTCCAAGAAAGATTTTTATCACACTTGCTGCAAGTAATCAATAGCCACCAAGAGGGCATGTTGATATTATGTGGTGATACTAACTCAGTGCTTAACGAAAGCCTAGACAGATCCCGCCCTTTGGCCCAATCCTCCCAGTCTCAACCCCCAGGTATCCCACGTCCTAATGCAGTTCAGGCTCTTTTCCGAGCCCAAAACCTTATTGATGTGTGGCGTGAACTAAACCCAACTACACGGGACTTCACGTTCTATTCCAATCCCCATGGCAGTTTTTGCCGTATTGACCACCTATTTCTTCACCAACACTCGATCCCAGTTGTCTCAAAGGCTAAGATACTGGCGGTTCCCTGGTCAGACCACAGTCCCCTTTCAGTACATCTAACTTCTTTAACCCCTAGGAAAAATAGCTTTAAATGGCGCATGAATGACTCCCTTCTGTCAGATCAAACTGCCTTAGGAAAAATTCATGAATATATATCGGAATACATCGATCTAAACGGCGAGTCTGTTACATCTCCAATAACCCTGTGGGAAGCATTGAAAGTTACTATCAGAGGACGTATAATAGGCCTGGCCTCATTTAAGAAAAAGCAAAAGCAAAAAGATGTAGCAGACTTAACCATTAAACTAGACCTGGCAGAAGCTGAATGGAAGGCTAACCCCTCTGCAGCCCTTAAACGGGCCAGAGACACAATCCGCACCCAGCTTGACCTAAAACTCTCAGATCAAGCCGAAAAACAATTGCGCTGGCAGAGAAATAAATATTATAGATGGAATAACAAGCCGCATACGCTATTGGCAAATAAACTTAAACACAGGATATACAAACCCCCTACACTGTCAGTTAAACTTCCCCAGGGTAGGGTCTCCTCAGACCCTGCCAAGATTGTATCTAGCCTTCATGATTTCCTGGTCAAACTATACAGCCAACCCCAAACGAGCAATATTTCAGAAATAGAAGATTTCCTGAATTCTATCTCCCTCCCACAAACCTCCCCAGAAATGGTTTCCGCTCTGAACAGAGATATTACTTTAGAGGAAGTGCTCCTCGCAATCAAAACTTTAAAAACTTCTAAAACCCCTGGGCCCGACGGGTTCACAGGCCTTTTCTATAAAAAATATGCAACTGTCTTGTCCCCCCTTTTGGTGTCTCTTTTTAACGCCTACAGAAGGGGCAACACACCTCATATTAGCTCTCTTCAAGCAGACATTGCCATGCTCCCCAAGTCAGATCTTGAACCGTTAGACCCATGTCAATTCCGCCCAATTTCTCTATTAAACATAGACAATAAACTCCTGACTAAAATATTAACCACAAGACTTAATGGCTTTCTGGCTGATATAATACATAAAGAACAAGTGGGCTTTGTCCCAGGTCGACAAGCCTCAGATGCGACCTTAAGAGCAATTCAAATTATAGAACTGTTAAATAAAAGGAAAATTCCGGGCCTATGCCTGTCATTAGACATATACAAGGCCTTTGACACGGTATCCTGGGACTACTTATTTCAGGTCTTAGCCAGATGGGGGCTAGGAGAGTCTTTCATAACTTGGATCAAGGTACTTTATTCCAAACCAACAGCCAGTGTCCATTACGCAGGCTACTCATCCCCTTTATTTCAAATCAATAGGGGCACTCGTCAGGGATGCCCCCTTTCCCCAATATTATTTATTTTGGCCATGGAACCGCTAGCATCAGCCATCAGACAGGAAAATAGAATATGTGGAGTAGAGCTGGCCGGAATACAGCATAAATTAAATCTATTCGCAGATGACCTACTAATGTTTCTTACTCAACCAGAATCCTCCATCCCACAGTTATTTGCCTTGTTGTCTAAATTTTCTCGAATATCTGGTCTTCAAATCAATACAAACAAATCAAAAGCCCTTAATATTAACCTACCTCGACAGACCTGTCAGGCTATTCAGGCTCAATACCCTTTCTCCTGGTCTGAGACCTCCCTAGAGTATCTGGGTATTAATTTAACCCCTTCTTACCAAACCCTCTTCCGATATAACTATTATGCACTAAACAAATTAATCACCCAAACTCTATCCCAATGGTCAACATACAATCTATCGTGGCTAGGCCGTATAAATTCGATCAAAATGACACTCTTACCTAAAGTACTCTATCAATTTAGAATGTTACCAGTCTATATCCCCCCTCACTTTCTCAGGATGCTGCAGAATAAATTTTTAAAATTTATATGGAAAGACACACGCCCCCGGGTTCCAAGAGTAACAATGTATGCTCATAAACGAAACGGGGGCCTGGGAGTCCCAAATTTAACAAATTATTATCAAGCGGCCCAATTAGTCCACCTTATAGATTTATACAAGGGCCCAAGGATGCCCCTCTGGTCTTTGTTTGATATTCCGGAAGCTTCCCCCCAATCGGTTCAGACTCCCATTTGGATTCCAAAAGCCCTTCGCCCATTGAGGTTGAGTGTAGTCATGCAACATTATTTGCGCATATGGGATTCTATTCGTTATTCCAAAAACTTACTATCTCCTACATTGCCTTTGCTATCCTTTATCAACAACCCAATGTTTAAACCTGGCTACGATAATCCACATAGCTTCAAATGGTGGAGAGAGAAAGGTATTGAACAGATTAAGTTCCTGTTGGGAAGCTCAGGCATCCTACCCTGGAACGACCTAAATGATAAATTCCAAATTCCACAAGCCGAGAAATTTCGCTACTTTCAACTTAGGCACTGGCTGCGGTCCCTCTTTCCAGCGCAAGTCCAATTTCCAATAACTTTGACACGATTTGAACATTTCTGTTCCACTGAACCTTTCGCCAAGGGTATAATTTCGACTTTATATACGCATTTAAATGAGCCACCTTCCTCTTTCCACCATGGGTATAGGTCTAGATGGGAGTCTGACCTGAAAAGTAGCAAAACTCAGGAGGAATGGGAGGAAACCTGGGGAGTCATACCTAAACTTTCCCTTAACCTGGCAGTGACTGAGTCGGCCTACAAAGTACTAATGAGGTGGTACTGGGTTCCAGCCAGACTATCTCACCTTTCAGAAACAAATTCAGGCCATTGCTTTCGTGGCTGTAATACTAAGGGTGATATGCTCCATACTTTTTGGACATGCGCTATGCTGTCCAGATTCTGGGGCAGAATATATAGGATGATTCAGACGCTGACAGGCAAGAGGGTAATGAAGGACCCCTGGTCAGCCTTACTACATTTTAAAATTGACTCTCTCACGAAATACCAAAACTCCCTTATCCATTACATCTTTGTGGCAGCGAATCAAACAATAGCTAAAGCCTGGAGAACGCAATTTGTCTCCTTCGAGGAGGTAAAACGGAGGGTCTCGACCTTCATGATACAAGAACAAATGGCAAGTGTACTGGAAGACAGAAACATTAAGTTCCACAAAATTTGGGACCCCTGGATTTCATTTATAGGCCCAGTTTGAAAACATGGCCCTAGACACCTGTACATCTTTAGTTCTCGTGAAGGTATCCCGGGGATACTCACCTTGCTACGCTTTCCCTGTCCCTTTTTCTTCTTTTCTCTTCTTTCTATTTTTCTATCTCTCCCCTTTTTCTTTACACTTCTCCTTATGAAGTGCTCATCTAGTAACAACTCCTAGCGAGCTGTTAGACTGCTATTTCTTGGACTTCCTTCAAAGGCTTCGGTCTTTAAGACTAAGAGGGGACATAGAATGACCACTTTGAGACGGAGCTTGTTAGGCGCTACTACTTCATCTTGGTGTGAATTGCCTCTGGCATAGTATCACCAGGCTCTGAAAATCTCTGTGGAAATGTTTATTCTCCCCTCCATTGTTACTCATGCACATTGTGTGTGTACAGTCCTTTAAAACTGTTTATGAAAACTTTAATAAAAATTTTGAAACAGAAATCTGAATCACCTTTATTTGCCAAGTACGCCAATTGATATACCCAGAATTATTTGTGGTTCACATGCCTAACCGTCCCTGGTGGTGCCTAGCCTTAATGCCCCATGGTGGTGCCTAATCTTCACTGTATTTTATGTCAAACATATATGTTATTTTGCACTAATACATCTGAATTAACGGATATAACAGAATTTAGTCACCTGCTGATGATATAACCGATCTTGTAGCCGCATTTATATAGCCGTATATAAACCTCGGCTATATCCGGGGTCCTTTTATAGTCGAAAAAACCCTGGAGCGCCCTTTTTCCTACCTCTATGGCGGTGCCCTTTTTACACAGATGGCTCAGGCACTCTTTTCAACTGATACCGTTAAATGCTGATCACACTTTGTGGGAGTGATGACACTGATTGTTATGGTGGGGAAGAGGCTGTTTAAATTATGGTGAGGTACAGTAAGTAATTCTCTCAGCTTTTTGTTGTTTTTATTCACTAATCAGTTTCAAAATAAATTATTATACCCCAATGTCCTCTGCTTTCTTTTTTGATTCAAGGCTTTGGAGAAAAAAAAGCTATGTTACAGTTAGTAAAGATAGTTGGTGATAAGTGATATGTAATGCTGAAGAAACTTCACCGAAAGCAGCATTCTAATTTTCAAAGTGTAGGTGTGTGTGTGTGTGTGTGTGTGTGTGTGTGTGTGTGTGTGTGTGTGTGTGTGTGTGTGTTGATTTGCATCAAGGCCCTGATCTGCATACTTGCTGCAAGGCATCGGAAGCATTGGACAAATGATCAATATTACATCAAGAAAAACAGTATTTGTGAAAAGTAAATTACTATAGCTAACCTCACTGATGACAGATGTATGTTTTGAATGGAGCCTGGCACATAATCAGCTGAGCCTGAGGTGCTCTGGGTGGAGGGAAGCAGTGGACTAATTAGAGAAAGAGACTGGAGAAGCTGCCAATGTACTTTTATGCCAGTGAATCTAATGCACACCGCATGCCAGGAAATGGTGTCAACAGGAAATAATGGTTCGATTCAACACAACTTCCTTGGCTGTCTGCTGAAGATGCAATATATGTAATGGTTAGTGTGCAATGCAGGGAGCCCATCAGTGAAGCTGTGTGTAATGGTCAGTGCAGGGGAAAGGGTGGCCACATACAACCATGCAGACTGCTTTTTCATAGATTCAGAGCACACTTAAAGCCTTGCATGCCCTTCCTTAATAATACTCGGGAAAACAGTTTCTACCTTAGCAAGTTTAAATCTTTCTATTTCTTCATTCAGCTCAGATACTGCACCATTTCATAATGGAGAGAATTTACCCTCATGGGTATAGAACTGCCACAGGCTAGCAAAACAGACAGAAGCAAAAAGGTAAAGAAAAGTTCACAGTAAAAAGGACATTCATATTAATTATAACCAGACTGTCGAAGTCGAACATCTGTCATGCCAACATTTCTACCTCCTATCAACCCACCTATTCCCAATGCTGTAATTAGCGCAGCTTATTGTCCCCTGGTGTCTTCTGGGTGCAGTTAAAATTTAACATAATAACTAGACATCTCCTACAAGCTGTCTACCTGCTCGATAGGCATAACAGATATATGTACATTAGAAGGCAGGATATGTACGTTTCCCTATCTAAATAGGAAGTTATTAGCAGCAACTGTATAATGCACTGTGCTCAATATGAAAAGGCTATTTCTAGGGGTCTGACAAGTCAAATCCAAATGCTCAGTTACGGTGAGAACTTTTGCAGCTAACAACGAATAATGATGCATATATTACAAAAAATGTATAACTAATGAGATACAAATTCATTTTACAATTTCTGTTCATTTTCAACATTAAATCAAGAAGTAGATTATTCCCAGAGGAAAGGGCAGGTGACGAGAATCTCTGAGTAAATATTAATATGGTGTCACAAGGTCTTGGTATGTAAGATTGGGAATAAAATAACATGGAATGTGATTTTAAAGATGTATTTTTTTTTTTAACGCACTCTCCAGGCAGATCATTTTCTTGGACGGAAACAAGCAAGGAAACATATGCTGGTAACATCAAACCACTAGAAAGAAAACATATATTTCCAAGGGAAATTAACTAGATCCTTAACCTCTACTAACTAAGGCTGCAGGTACAACGATATGTACTGATAGGATTTACATTTCTGTTAAAAATACAGCAGCGCACTGTTTAAAGTGACGATAATGCAACTAATTATTTATAATGAACTGAGGGCCTCATGACTGCATAGCTGACTGTATGGTCACGTAATATTAGTTGTCACAGGATTGACTAATGATCAATGTCTAGAGCCCAAGCAGAAACTAGCAGATTTTCTGCAGCTGGAATTTTGTCCGAATGTCAATGTCCCACAAAGATAAGTCAACACTAATGTACACCAACTGGAATGAACCTGGCCTTGGCGGACGATAAAGACGCCATGGACGAGAATCATGAGGGACTCCTGTGTGCACAGCGGCCTCCTGACATCTGTACAGCGTCAGCACAGCACTGTCGCCAACAGGATTGTGTACTGATCCCTGCTGGGTGACAGAGATCCCCCGGTGTGTATGGGGTTTTAAGCTTTGTACACATCTATAAGGACTGTCAACCAGCAGGGATCGGGACTCGATCTCTCCGGCAACAGTCCAGAACTGATGCTGTACAGACCCATTGTTAGCCAGGAGGCTAGCAGCACATCTGTTACTATGCAAGGAGGAGGAGGTACGAAAAGTGGTGCATGAAGGAGTGGCTTCTAGCAGGCAGCGTGAATGGGTGAACAATGAACTTAGGGACACTTGGGCATCATATGTCACTTAACATCCGGCATGACGTCGAGGAGGGGGGAGCTCTTGTACACATGCTAGAGTCTCACTCTCTAGCTTTATTGACCATATTTAATCTAACATGTATGAGCTGCTTAAAGAGACCATAAAGTGGAAATTAGAGGCATTAGCTTGATCCACTTTTAACAAAAAGTTAAATTTACTTTTTCTTGAACTCACAACCCGGACCATGTATGCACTTAGCCCCGCCCCTTTCAGATAAATCCTGTAGTGCATTCGTGTCACTCTTTATCTCCGATACAGAGATTGCCATGGCACTCATCTGCAAGGAGGCGGGCCTAAGCACCGGAAGCTGGGACATAAGGGGTTCTGGTGGCGAGTTAAAAAATATTAAAGGTGTCATAATTTTTTGTAACAAGTCTATCCAACTAATGTCTAATTTTTACTTTAGGGCTGGTTTCCACTATGCTCGGCATGCGTCTTGCGAGATGCTGCCGAATCCCTCTAGCTACGCTATGCACGGCTGTGGGATTTGGACGGGTGACGTGATGATTATGCTGCAGGCCTCAGATTTTTCCCCAGCCACAAATTCAGATGCTCTGCATAGACTGCCAAGTTCCATGCGAATTTGTGGCCAGGGAATCGGCCCGTTTTCGCATAAATGGAAACCTTGCCTTATAGCCTCTTTAAGGGTGCTAGAGCAAAGGGGTACTGAAAGGTAACTGAAAAAGCAGTTGTGAAATTGCAGTGAGGATGATCAAGGAGATGCAAAGAATTTCTCATCGCTTTCACATTTCATGTACGGGAAGTTATACACAACTTGGAATCGGACCCATCAAAATAACTTGCTGCCAATGTTTATTCCATGTTCAAGCTATATAACATTTACATCAAATTTGAATGCAAGGAGAAATGATTTGCATCTCATTGATTATCCCTAGGTTGCAGCAGTGTGCATTCACCATCTACAAGAATCTGTGCTTAAATAAATCACAGCTGATCTGGATATAGTAAAAAGTTCTGAATGCATTGTAACTGAACAACTATCAATTCACAAACCTCTCAGAAACCTAAGTTTGTTTCGTGGGTGTGATATGACCCACGAAACAAACGCAAGGCCTTGCAACCTAAACATGTATAGGGTTTTTTTCAGGCCAGCTGGATTATTTATATTTGGGCAGCACAGTGGCGTAGAGGTTAGCGCTCTCACCTTGCAACGCTGGGTCCCTGGTTCAAATCCCAGCCAGGCAACTATCTGCACAGAGTGTGTATGTTCTCCTCGTGTCTGCACAGGTTTCCGTCGGGCACTCCAGTTTCCTCCCACATACCAAAAACATACAGATAAGTTAATTGGCTTTCCCCTGAAATTAGCCTTAGACTACGATACATACCATATTTTTTGGACTCTAAGACGCACTGGACTATAAGATGCACCTAGGTTAAGAGTACAAAATCCTATGAAAAAACAAATATAATAAACCTGGTGCATCTATAGTGCAGGGGTGTCTTATAGACTTTTTTCCCCCCAATTATTATGTATCCGCGTTCTCTGTTCCTACCCCCTGTCGCCTATCTGCCCCAGTGTCACTTGTCTGTAACCTTGTGTCACCTGTCCACACCCACTGTGTCACCTGTCCATACCCCGTATCCTCTGTCTGTCCCCTTGTGTCACCTGTCCGCACCACGTGTCACCTGTCCATCTTGTGTCCTCTATCCGTCCCCCGGTGTCACCTGTCTATCCCCTGTCCTCTGTCCGTACCCTAGTCACTTGTCTGTAATTCTGTGATCTCGGTCTGTCCCCTTGTGTCCCCTGCCCATCCTGTGTCCTCTGTCCGTCCCCCGGTGTCACCTATCTATCCCCTGTCCTCTGTTCCTACCCCCTGTCGTCTGTCCGTCCCCTTGTCACTTGTCTGTAATTCTGTGTCCTCTGTCTGTCCCCCTGTGTCACCTGTCCACACCCCCTTTTTATCACCTGTCCATCCTGTGTCCTCTGTTTGCCGACCCCCGTGATCAACGCTCCTGCCAGCAGTACTGCACATAGCCAGCTTTGCAAGTCGTTTACCGCATGTTCAGTTGGAAAAAGCATTATTATTATTATTTTTTATTTATATAGCGCCAACATATTCCGCAGCGCTTTACAAAGCACAATAAGACGACAATGGGAACATAGATATACTAACAAATTGTAAAACAGAGTTCCAAGCAGCACAAATATTGTGACAAAAACAGTAAACATTAGAAGGAGGACCCTGCCCTTGCGAGCTTACAATCTAGTGGGTAGTGGGGGACACATTAGGTAAGGGGGTGGAGGATGGATGAGGCAGTGACCCTTTGCCTCTGATTACATTGTGTCAAATAAGTAAATAAGGGCTATAGAATGTTATAAGCTTGTCTGCAAAGGTGTGTTTTAAGAGTGCGTTTGAAGATGTCCAGGTTTGGAGCATGACGTACAGGCTGTGGAACAGAGTTCCAGATAAGAGATGATGCTCGTGTAAAGTCTTGGATGCGAGCATGAGAGGAGGTGATCAGCTTAGAGGCCAGGAGAATTTCTTGGGAGGAGCGGAGGTTGCGGGAGGGACAATATCTTGAGATTAGTGATGAGATGTATGGAGCGCACAACTCATGGAGGGCTTTGTATGTTAGAGTCAGGAGTTTGAACTGGATCCTCTGGGTAATAGGTAACCAGTGGAGAGAACGGCACAGTGGGGCTGCATCGGAAGAGCGTGTGGAGAGGTGAATGAGGCGGGCCGCTGAATTTAGAAGGGATTGGAGAGGTGCTAGCCTTTTTTGTGGTAGCCCACAGAGCAGGGTGTTGCAGTAGTCTAGGCGGGAGATGATTAAGGCATGTACAAGCATCTTGATGGCCTCTTGTGTGAGGAAGGGACGGATACGGGATATATTTTTGAGCTGGAAATAGCAGGTGGTGGTTAATGAGGCAATGTGAGGTTTAAAGGAGAGCTCTGAGTCAAGTATAACCCCCAAGCAGCGGGCCTTAGTGGTTGAGGTTATTGGGGTGTTGTCTACCGTTATGGTTGCAATTGGTGGGGGTGTAGATAGCGATGGTGGAAAAATCACAATTTCCGTTTTACTCATGTTGAGTTTGAGGGAGCGGGAGGACATAAATGCAGAAACGGCACATAGACAGTCGGGGACTCTAGATAGTAGTGATGACATATCAGGAGCTAAGAGATAGATTTGGGTGTCATCCGCATAGAGGTGATACTGGAAAAGTGGCCCAAGAACAGAGCCTTGAGGAACACCAACAGACAGTGGGCGTGGGGAGGAATTGGTGTAAGAGAAGGACACAGTGTAAGAGCGTCCAGAGAGATAAGAGGAGATCCAGGAATGTGCTTGTCCCTTGATTCCGAATGATGACAGCATGCATCCTTTCATCCCCACACTGGGGGCAGACATCGTTGCACAGCTTCCGTCCGGTCAGTCCACTTCCATGGCGTCTGGCACACAGCATGTTCAGCTAGAAGAAATGCTTTCATTCATCCCTGCGCTGATGGGGAAGACTTCGGTGCACACACTCTAATGCCCCGGGTCCCCGAATCCAGCCCTGTCTTTGGAAGTTTCTGTTCCATCCAGTCCATCCCACTCTACAGCGTACTCTACTGTTCATGGTTTACTTTCCAAGCCAATGCCAATCAGGGAATACAGTGATTGGGCAAATGATGAAGCCTTGGTCCCGCTGGGGAGACCATTGCGTAAAATCAGGAAAGGAGAGGAGGAACAGGGCGGCCTTGATTGGCAGGTCTGGGGCAGCGCCCCTCCCCTGATTGGTAGATAGAGTGGAAAAGAAACAGTGGGTGGCAGTGTACCAGACGCTGTAGAGGAGGGTGGATTGGACAGAAGTGAAGCTTCCAAAGACAGGGCTGGATTCGGAGACCCGGGCATTAGAGTGTGTGCACCGAAATCTACCACCAGCAGCGTGGGGATGAAAGGAAGCATTTCCTCCAGCTGAACATGGTGTGCCAGACGCGGGGATGAAAGTTGAAAATGGATCCCCCTCCGTTCGATGCAGCATGCTGACTGCAGGAAAATGGAATGTGGAAGATGCAGGACTCGGAGCCGGACTGTATAAGTGAAGGCACTCTGGTCTCTTGCACTTGCACTTCCTGGTAGGGGGGACACATGGCCGCACATTCGGACTATAAGATGCACCTACTTTCCGCCCCCCCCCCCCCCCACACACACACACACACTTCTGGGGGAAAAGTGCGTCTTATAGTCCAAAATATACGGTACATATACTACACAAGTCATATACATACATACAAACATGCATAGACATATGACTATAGTAGGGATTAGATTGTGAGACCCTCTGAAGGACAGTTAGTGACAAGACAATATAGTCTGTACAGCGCTGCGGAAGATGTCAGCGCTATATCAATACTAAATAATAATAATAATCTCCTGCCTGGGATGACCTTCTTGAATGCCCAGCTGTCATTCAAGGTCTATGGCAAGTTTTAAAAACAAAAAGCCGTTCTTTTTTTGACACAGCACATAAAGGACACTGAACCAATAATATCACTTACTGTTATTCAAATGAATCGACAATCAAATGTCTCTGCCAAAATTTACAGCCAGTTACAGGCAGTTGGGTAACCAGCTAGTCTAGCCACCTTATGAACTTGTTTTGAGAAAAAAATAGGAGGCAACCCGCGCAAGCTAGGAGGGAACGCACACACTTCATACAGATCACATTCCACACCCCAGAGCTGCAAGGCTAGAGTGCCAACCACTAAACGTGTGCTGTTCCGTTAGGTACACCTAAATCTGCCCCACCTCCTCTCTGTGTTAATAAGGGCTTAACTTTTTATTTTACTAGTTATTATTACACTGTAAACCGTGTATACATAATATATTCACACCAATACAACGTGATTTATAAACGATTTATTTTATATTTTATTTGGTCTTTAAAATGAATCCCAGTTAAAGGAAACATCCAAGCAAAAAATAAAATCAAAATCCACTTACGTGGGGCTTCCTCCAGCCCCTGGCAGCCGTCCTGTGCCCTTGTTGCAGCTCCGGTGGCTCCTGGTGTCCTTCGCTGCAGAAGCCAACCTCCGGGTCGGCTTCTTGTGCACTCCACAGCGCGAGTCACATGGTCCCACCGACGTCATCAGGTCTGTACTGCGCAGGCACAGTAGCTGCGGCGAGGGCACAGGACGGCTGCCAGGGGCTGGAAGAAGCACCAGGTAAGTGGATTTTGATTTTATTTTTTTCTTGGACCATTCTTTTCTACAGCTGATATCACTAAAGCCAACCGGGTAGGATATAAGAGTGTAAAAGGGGCAATAAATGTTATTTTCCTCAAACTTAAAGGAAACCTAAACTGAGAAGGATATGGATTTTTCCATTTAAAGCGGACCCAAACCAAACATTTTTTAATTAAAAATATTTAGTTGCACCACCCTAACACATACAAAGATAAATAAACACTCCTTCAAACCTATGATCATTTCAGTGCATGCTTTTCACCCTTCTCTTTTCATAGCTAGGGTTATACTGGGGGCAGCCATTAGCAATTCCTCCATTGCCAGTCACCATCTACTCCACCAATTTGCCGGAAAAATCCCGGCAATTTGAAAGGAAGGGAGGGGTTCCTCCAATAAATGTAAAATATTTTATATTTGTCATCATGCAGCTGAAAAAAGGCTGCTATTTATTATTATAATTTAGAAAATACATTTTATTTCTGAAAACTTGTATTTTTAATTTGGGTCCACTTTAATATAATACCAGTTGCCTGACTCTCCCGTTGATCCTGTGTCTCTAATAATTTTGGCCACAGCCCAACAACAAGCATGCAGATCAGGTGCTCTGACTGAAGTCAGACTGGATTGCATGCTTGTTTCAGGTGTGTTATTCAGCCACTACTCACTAACTCATGATTCCTATTCACTAAAATGAGAATCATAAAATGCAATCATAGCAAAATCATGGAGCATAACGATACAAAATGTTTTGTCATTCCCAGTGTGAACGGGACCTTACTTTTCCCAACATTGGCGTCAATTCACCAGAGAGGATTTACTAAGAGAAAAAAGGTAGGTAGTTTATCTCATGAGGTATTTTAACACTCTGGAGTCAATTCACCAGTGTGAGAGGACAGAGAGAAAAATGTTCGATAGCAGGGGATAATGGAGAGATATGCATGAGGAAAGTGTGAGAAAGCAGAGAGTTAGGTAATCAGTATTAATGATTTACATGGGATACTTTTCCTCTCTGTAAGCTTGAAAGTGAAGCATTGTGGGTAGGAGGCGGAGTTTTACCACTACGTGACAAGAGTATTCCCGCCTTTTACTGCCGGATCATATCATAAATCATATCACGAGTGAGTCTGAACTTCTTCACCACTTCTGTCTCAGTAAAATTATCAAGAATTGTTCTCTCACGAAAAATACGAGGGGCGATTAAACAGACCCTCCTCCTGCGCCTTTGTCTGCTCATAATAAAAACAAGCTCTAAGGCCTAGTGCACACCAGAGCGGTTCGGCTGCGTTTTGCGATCTGCTTGCGGCTGCGGATACGCTTGGGTAATGTATTTCAATGGGCTGGTGCACACCAGAGCGGGAGGCGTTTTGCAGAAACGCATACTCCCGGGCTGCTGCAGATTTTGGATTGCGGAGGCGTTTCTGCCTCAATGTTAAGTATAGGAAAAACGCAAACCGCTCTGAAAAACGGCACTTCAGATCGGTTTGCCAGGCGGTTTTTGTTACAGTAGCTGTTCAGTAACAGCTTTACTGTAGCAATACATTAAATCTACTACACTAAAAACGCTTCACAAAACCGCAAAATGCTAGCTGAAATGCTACAGAAAAATAAGAAAAAGCGTTTCAAAATCTGCTAGCATTTTGCGGATCTGCTAGCGGTTTTTGGTGTGCACCAGGCCTAACAGAGTAAGCACAAAAGGCTCCATCTTCCACAGCAGCAGCTGCTGTGTGAAAACCACGATATCTCCAGGTTCATTCAGGGGATAAAGAGATGAAAAAATAACGAATGGCCACACCCCCTTTCTTCCCTGGTGAATTGTGATTTGGAGAATAACTACTAACTATCACTTATTTATCTCATACTTATCTCACATTTATCTCTTGCATTTCTCTCTGTCGATATTTTCCCCTATACTTCTGGAGAATTGCTATTTGGAGATATCACAGGAGGTAAATTACCTCCCAAGAGATAAATAGGTTGGTAACCTCTGGTGAATTGACGCCTATGTGTTTCCTCCTAAATCCCGTATAATTTCAAGAAGCCAAAGGTTTTAATCCATAATGTCCTCCCTTTACCTTGAGGCCCCAGTACTGTTTGCTGTATACACCTTGAAAACGACCACGTCATAGAAGCAGGCGCTATCACATGCAATTCTATAGCACTCTTTATGTGCAGATTTCGTATTGATTTTTATTGATGTGCACATTTCAATTTTCTCTTTGCTGATATGATGGCTCAATCTAAAAGCTCTCAGGTCAGCTACACAGCTAACTGATAAGCAGCTGCTGCCCTTGGCAGGCTCTGCTTTTCTCTTTTACGGAGTTGGATTAATTTAGCATTTTCAAAAATATTTTGCGCATCTACAGTAAGTGAAGTAGCTGCATACTCAACCCCCCCCCCCCCCCCCCATTCCTTTATATTGTAAGCTTGAAAGAGCAGGACTCTCTCCCCCTTTTGTGTCATGGAATTTGTTATTCATTTTGTAGCTTGCACTCTGTAATACATATGTTGGCACTCTATAAATCAATGATAATAACAATAATAACATACAATGGTAGGCAGACATAACAAAGCACAAGGTTATAGAACAAAAACATGATCATGTGACTTGAGAGCTAGTCGCAGAGAACAGCAATTCAACTCAGAGTCTCTGTCCACAGGGAGGTGCAAGTTATGAGGGTGCGTAATCTTGTACGATGCACTAGGGAAGGGAGGACCCTCCAAACGCTTACAATCTAAGGGGCTAAACCAGTCTAACAAGGCCTGCATAAAGTATCATGACCATATTGTTATTCTTAACCTACATATACAGTATATCGATGTCCACTGCTGTACAGCATATTACCAAAGGTTAAACACTTGTAAAATACAAATTTGAATAGAGGCAAAAATAAAATGTGTACAAAATACAACATACTACACTGCAAAATAACATAACATTTGTCATAAAATGCTGTATTTGTCCTTGAAATGTCAAAATAACCATAAAAATGTGTATAGCGTAAAAACTAAATTACAAATAAAAATGAGCCAGAAAAGTAAAGGATCTGGTAATTCACAGTTTGTCTGAGTTGCTTAAAACTTTAGCATAGCAAAAAAAAAAAAAAAATTATATATCACACTGGTGTCCCGATGGAAGCACACATAAACGTTCTGTCAAACTATTCAAGTTAAAAAATTAATATGGGATGTTTCAAATATAGAAATTGGAATGACAACACTTTCCAATGTAAGATGAGCTGCGACTGTTTTCTTTCCCTGGTGAGAACATACATTCATTAATCCTATGTCACACTGACAGTGTTTCAGCAAAACAATGGCCAAGCCTTATTTGGCAAAGTATTGTGCAGCAAGACACAACAAAAGAATGGCTTTGTCTACAAAGCACACAGTGCCGCGGTTGTAAATAAATCACTTCACTGTAATTTAGTGTTGCCATGAACACATTCTTGAGCAATTTTCTTGAGTTTACAGACTATTCCACAACAAATGGCAAGCTGTTAATGCAGTTTGGTGCTAGTAACATTTTTCTGCAGGAAGTCCAAGAAACACTCATTTTTCTCTAAACACAATCTGACTCACACTGGGTACAGTTGGCTAGGAAGCGGCATGTAAAAATAAAAGTCATAAAGTTCTATAAGGAGGATATGACTTTCAGAATAGTAGTCCTGTTGCAGAAAAAAAGAACTTCATCTTGCATGATCGGTGTTCTCAGACTGCCCATTACAATGAATGAAAAAATGTATAGGATGGAATAGTGGATAGCACTCTTGTCTGCTGGGCTCTCTGGTTCAGATCTGGGTCAGGACACTATCTGCATGGCGATGTATGTTATGCTTATTTGTGTGTGTGCACACCAGTTTCCCCTTACAGCTCAAAAACATGCTGATAAAGTGACTCGGGTCCCCACCACACCAGCTTTGGACTTAATTAGCAATATTAGACTATGACATGAATTTGATTTTGAGGCCCTCTGAGAAAAAGCTAGTCACATGACTATAAACTTTGTAAAGTGCTGCAAAAGATAATTTTCCTTGCCTTAAAAAAAGACTAGAATTGGGTAGAATGGAGCTTTAAAGTTTATCCCCACTTTCTCCCAAAAATATAGAGACAGTCATTTTTTACTTCTGATATTGTTGAGGGGATATCAGAATTGCAAACCTTATAAGTCATTGTTATTAGGGATGGTCAAACAGATACAAATGGTTCCAAGTTCATACAAGATTATGCAAATTGTGTAAACAAATGTATGCAGCTTGAAAACAAACCAAATCAAAATTTGGCAAAAAGTGAGTGATCTGAGTAAGAAAGGCAGTGTAGAACGAGAGGAATTTGAATGGTGTGAATGGATGAATGAGGGAGGGAGGAAGAGACAATGGGAGGTTGAATGGTGTGAATGGATGATTGGGTGAGAGAGAGAGGGACAACGGGTAGCCCGGGTGACAGGTAAAATTAATGAATGATCTGAATACTATGTCCCTGAATGCTAGAGGCCTTAACAAACCAGAGAAAAGATCTTCCCTACTCCAAGAAATGCATAGAGCAAAAATTAAAATCGCTTTAATCCAGGAAACCCATTTTAAAAATTCAGCTCATCCAAAATTAACTAATAGGAAATACGGGCAATTTATAGTAATGCACAGGACGTAAAAAAACGAGGAGTGGCCATTGTACTAGCGAAAGAGGTGATATTGGAGGAGGAGGGATGGAGAGGGGAGGTTCCTCTTGGTTAAAGGGTTATATGAAAAAAGGAAGATCACATTGGGTGTTTTTTATGCTCCAAATGTTAAGCAACTAAATTCTATGGAGGAATCTTTGAGAGCGAGAGAGGACTTCGCGGAAAGAGATTTGATATTGGGAGGAGATATGAATTTTACGCTAGAACCAATTATGGATTCATCATCAGGTAAGTCATTCCTTACTTATAAAGGGATTAAGAGGGGAAAGAAAATGCTGCAAGATAGAAAGCTTGTAGATGTTTGGCATCTCCAGCATCCTACAAATAAAGACTATACTTATTATTCGCCCCCACACAACATGTACTCCCGTATAGACTACATATTTGTCTCACATAACCTTCTCTCTGAAAAGGTCGATTCAACAATAGGAAGTGCTACACTTTCGGACCATGCCCCGGTGTACTTGAAAATTTTATTATCAACTAAGAAAGGGAGAACCCTCCAGTGGAGATTAAACACCTACCTCCTGCAAAGGGAGGATGTTAGAGAAAGAATACTGAATAATATAAATTCATATTTTGAGATAAATAAGACGGGAGATATTTCACATATGACTATTTGGGAAGCACATAAATGTGTGATAAGGGGCTGTTTTATACAAGAGGGGAGCAGGGCTAAAAAAGAAGGGGAAAAACTAGAAAGAAACTTTTAGCCAACACTGAGAGATTGGAGAGAGAGAACATAAAGGTGTATTGACGAGGGACCTTCTAGGTGAGTTGGCGAAGTAAAGAGAAAAATATAAAAAATTAATGATTATGCGAGCAAGGTATGCAATACGGAGGTGTCAAAAAATGTATTATGAGCACGGGAATAAGGGAGGGAGGCTCCTGGCAAGAGCCCTAAAAGCCCAACAACAGACCAACTATGTACCATATATTAAGGACACCCAAGATAAGAAACATCAAAGAAATGAATCAATAGCAAGGGTGTTTAACGAATTTTATGAAAAATTATATGGGATAGGGAGAGAGGAGGTAGATAGGCGGAAGATAAAAAGAAGAAAGGAAATAGAAGAATACATTCAGGACTCAGGCATGCCGGGGCTAACAGAAGAGGATAGAAAGAGACTAGAAGAACCAATAACTATAGATGAAGTGAAGAAAGCAATATTTCATTCGTCTGTGGGGAAGGCGCCGGGCCCGGACGGATTTAGGGCAGAATATTTTAAATGCTTTGAGTCTGTTCTGGCCCAACGCCTTGCCGATGCTTTGAATTCATTGGTGGAAAGGGGGGACGGGGGGGGGGGGGACGGGGGAGTATGGGAGGAGCTCACTGGAATCACAGATCACGGTAATATTGAAGAAGGACAAGGACCCGGGCCAGTGCTCCAGTTAGCAAGCAATATCGTTGCTTAATGTGGATCTGAAATTAGGGGCACACATATTGGCAAGACGATTAGCACCTCCAATTTTCAAAATACTGCGATCACTCCTTCCAATCACATAGCATCAGTTGCCAGCATTGCAAAGAAACACCTTAAAATGGGAACAAAAACATATATAGTATAGCCTGTATAAATACTATTCTATCACCCTCATGTGACAGGCATTCATAAACATACAAGGTGTGAGAAACACAGAAGGGGTCCACCACCTGTGGGCTCAGGCGCTCCCCCCCATTATTCCCTGCTCACCAAACGTTTGCCTCTAATGAACACTCAATGTCTGCCACCTGGGCTTTTCCTCATGGATAGATCTGCAACCAAGCTCAGAGAAACGTACCATGTGTAAAACCAACTTTAATACTTAGATTAAAAAGTAAGTAATGCCCGTACATAAAAACAAAACATCAACAGCATTGTATATCACCATTCCCTCGGTAAAGGCAGGATTCCGCGTCTCGCATCTCCACAGCCTCCACGCCTCCTCTCAGACTCAGCTCGTATGTCCTGTAGCTCCGCCCTACCGGTTTCGTCATATCACATGACTCATCAGGGGCTAATGATAGGACGTACGGCTGGGTCTTATATCCACCTCCCCCCTAATTAGCATATTCCGTATGAGCCAGGTGTCGTCCACCTCTAATAGGGATG
This sequence comes from Hyperolius riggenbachi, assembly GCF_040937935.1. Classification (NCBI taxonomy): domain Eukaryota; kingdom Metazoa; phylum Chordata; class Amphibia; order Anura; family Hyperoliidae; genus Hyperolius; species Hyperolius riggenbachi. Next base: position 138,476,721 of record NC_090650.1, on the reverse strand, counting down.
AAATTATTGGGTGCCCGTTATTCTCCAACATATATATGTCTTGCCAGAACTTAAACATATCCATGCCCTATTCCATATTTATACTTTACCTCATTTCTCTCCATAGAGCTTCCGTATTGCGTCTCTCGTCCCAGAGGTTTCCATCTCCTCCCTACTCGCGTCATCGTACGCGTCATCCTACGTGCTCTATTCTTTATGCGCATGCGCTAAACTTCCTATTTGCGCTCCATCTATCTCCATACTAGTACATCCGGCTTGCGTTCCATGCACGAATTTATGCTAATAGTACGCTTCACCCCATCATTGGCCAACGTCACCCGGGCTCAGTCTCCCAATGCAGATATCAGTCTGCATATATATAATCCGCACGCTAAATCCTGAAACCCTCCAGGTACGATTGTTTACATCATATATAACACATAACCCACCCCTTAGGCCCGGTTCACACTTGCGGTGGCCCTCCGGAATCGCCATGCCGGAGCCGCACCGCTTGCAGAACGGACGGAACGGACGCACGGCATAGCAATGAAAGCCTATGCGTCCGTTCACATGCGTCCGTTCTGCCGAACCGGAGCCGGACCGGATCCGGGCCGGATCCGGACTCCGGCCTCCGTTCCAACATGCGCTATTTTTTCATCCGGCTCCTCCGGCAGCCGTATCCGGGGCGGAGCCGGACTGCACCATCCGGCCAATACAAACCAATGGGAACCGGAGAGCGCACAACACACAGGCTGAGAAATCCGGATGTTCTACCCCACTTCCTATGGGGATTGTTGCGGCGATATTGGATGGGGACACATGGGCAAGCATTTTGGAGTGGAGCAGCACAGCTGGATCCGGATCCGGAGATGTTGGCAGCATGTCGCAGGTGGAGGTGAGTGCTAAACAGCAGAGGGCCTGATTCCACAGGTCCCCCTTCTGCTGACCTCCCAGACCCCCAACTTTTTTTTTGTTTTTAACGTTTTTTTGCCAAACGGATCCGGATCGCATCCTGATGGACACCTGATGCAACCTGACCGGATCCGGATCGGATCCGGATCAGAACCGTACGGTTCCGATCCGGATCCGGTCCGGATCCGGTCAGGTCATCCGGTCCGTTTGGCAAACAACCGCAAGTGTGAACCGGGCCTAAGCCACTCTGACTTACATAGTATCTAAACTATCTATACAATATCCCCTAATCTATCTATATGTCATATTACTGATATTACTACACAGGATAGATCAATATGCATAACTGAGCAGATCCTCATTCCAATCCCTTCATGATTATATATTTATAGACTCATAGTATACATATTACCACTAGTGCATGCACACTTCACCCTATTGACCTATATACATATCCACAACCATAGCACATATATTGTGATCCGTTTTATCTAATCCATCTCTATACAATCAATGTACTTATAGCCTCCATGTATCATCCATGTGCCATATATTCTATCCACTCCCTCTAGTGACCAGCAATTGAATTCCATTGCCTATCCTACTACTCTACAGGTAGTGTCATCCTACCGTCCACCTAAAATATCCCTGATCATTTTGACCATATCTACCAATTAAGTGCAAATTATTCACTATTATGTAATTCTGTGCTTAAAATCAACTATGTGACCACATAACCACTTGTTATATAACAAACATATCACCTATGACATATTATCACTCATTATAAACGTTTCCACCTACCACCTTAATCAAAAGTGTGCTTAATATACCTAATGTATTATCACTCCATTATATCACCTTACTTAATATACCCTTTATTAATATAGCATTCCTTGGTGAGAACTAAATCCCATATTGTATAGTATTCCAATACCCTAACCCTAATATGTGTCCCAAATCCCTACTTATTTACTATACCACTCATATCAGGTCATAATAAATCTATTCATCCATCCCTTAATCATTAGTCAGATAACAATTAATATCCAATTCTATGTTGAGTCCATCAGGTTTCATGGTCTGCAGTTCATATATCCATTTAGTTTCAGCCTTACATATTTCTCTCAGTTTATGACATCCTCTCCAATGCGGTTGCAACTTCTCTATAGCACAATATTTCATGAATTTAGGATTAGATTGATGTTTCTGCTTAAAATGTGACGATACACTATGATTTTCATGACCCTTAGTTATTTTATAAACATGTTCACCAATTCTCTGTTTTAATGGTCGCGTGGTTCTCCCCACGTATTGATATCCACATTGACACCAGATCAAGTACACAACATAGCTACTAGAGCATGTCATAAAATGTCATGTCATAAAATTCCTTATTTTGTATTCCTTATTGTTTTTATAAGATTTTACTGTAGTAACTTTCTGGGCCAATCCTGCTTGGCATCCTTTACAATCCCTACATGGGAAAAAGCCATCTCTTTGCCAGCCCTGCAACCTTGTTTTGGCTGGTGGATCCACACAGCTTGGAACCAATTGATCCTTCAGGTTTGGGGCTCTCCTGTATATAAATTTTGGGGCAGCAGGTAGGATCTTAGTTAGTTTAGAGTCACTTAATAATATATTCCAATTACGTTTAACAATGGTCTCTACTTTCCTATACTCCATAGAGAAGTCAGAAATGTAGGCCAACAAGAACCCATTGTCATTCGCAGGCGTAATCCTTGACTGTAGTAGCGTACTTCTATCCAAATCGCCTACATCACTAATTACTTTAGGACTTCCTCTTGGTATCCTTTTTCCAAGAATTTATATTTGATAACTTCAGCCTGTCTATAGAAATCTCTGAGCTTGGTTGCAGATCTATCCATGAGGAAAAGCCCAGGTGGCAGACATTGAGTGTTCATTAGAGGCAAACGTTTGGTGAGCAGGGAATAATGGGGGGGAGCGCCTGAGCCCACAGGTGGTGGACCCCTTCTGTGTTTCTCACACCTTGTATGTTTATGAATGCCTGTCACATGAGGGTGATAGAATAGTATTTATACAGGCTATACTATATATGTTTTTGTTCCCATTTTAAGGTGTTTCTTTGCAATGCTGGCAACTGATGCTATGTGATTGGAAGGAGTGATCGCAGTATTTTGAAAATTGGAGGTGTATTACAGATTGGTAAATCTGCAAGTACAGCGATCCACGGAAGAAGGGGACTGGTATACGTATGTACTGTGGCCTTAGTAAAGGGTGAAGCGCAGCACTAAGACATTTCGTTAAGACGATTAGCAGGGATACTGCCGGAATTGATCCATCTCGACCAGACCGGGTTCATAACCCGCAGAGAGACGCGTGATAATGTCATGCGAGCAATTATGCTACGTCAGCATGCGAAGGAATCCCGGTCATGTGCCTCTCGACAGATGCCGAGAAGGCATTTGACAGGGTAGACTGGGACTTCATGAAAGCAGTTCTTACCCATATAGGGTTAGGGGAGAATATGCTGGCCCGGGTCCTTGCTCTATATTCCGCTCCGACGGCAAGAATTAAGGTAAATGGGATGTTATCAGAGCCTTTGAAGATTTTTAATGGGACTCGCCAAGGCTGTCCCCTCTCTCCACTGATTTTTGAGTTAACGTTAGAGCCCCTCTTAAAGAGACACTGAAGCGAAAAAAATATATGATATAGTGAATTGGTTGTGTACTATGAATAATTACTAGAAGATTAGCAGCAAAGAAAATATTCTCATACTTTTATTTTCAGGTATATAGTGTTTTTTCTAACATTGCATTTTTCTATAATATGTGCAGATTACACAACACTCAGCATTCAAAATGAGTCTTTCAGAGCAGTCTGTGAAGTAGTGACATCTCCTCTAGCAGAGGAAAAGTAAACAGTTCAATTACAGTTGAGATAATAAAAGTCAGATAACAGCCCTCTCCATGACTAACTTGGTCGGAGAGCTTAATGGCTTGTTTGCATAGAGATAACAACTGGAGTTTCTCAACTCTTCCTGTACTGGAAACAATTACACTGATGTATCTGATCTTAATGTTTTATTTCTTAGCTGTGCTACACATACAAATCATAATATCATCATTTTTTTTTCGCTTCAGTGTCTCTTTAAGGAGGATTAGAGCAAATATAGATGTAAAGGGGTTGAAAGTGGGAAATAGAGAGCATAAGGTAGCAGGTTTTGCAGACGATCTCCTGTTCTTTTTATCTAACCCCAGGGTATCCCTGCCATGTCTGCTGGCTGAATTTAATAGATATAGGCAATTATCAAGCTTTAAAGAGAACCCGAGGTGGGTTTGAAGAATATTATCTGCATACAGGGGCTGGATCTGCCTATACAGCCCAGCCTCTGTTGCTATCCCAAACCCCCCTAAGGTCCCCCTGAACTCTGCAATCCCTCATAAATCACAGCCATGCTGCTGACAAACAGCTTGTCAGAGCTGGCTGTGTTTATCTCTATAGTGTCAGTCTGCTGCTCTCCCTGCCTCCTGCAGAACTCCAGTCCCCGCCTGCATCCCTTCCCTCCCTGCTGATTGGAGGGAAAGGACGGGGGCATAGACCAGAGCTATGCAGGAGGCGGGGGAGCAGCTGAGACTGACACTACAGATGTAAACACAGCCTCACAGCATGGCTGTGATTTATGAGGGATTGCAGAGTGCAGGGGGACCTTAGGGGGGTTTGGGATAGCAACAGAGGCTGGGCTGTATAGGCAGATCCAGCCTCCGTATGCAGATAACATTCTTTAAACGCACCTCGGGTTCTCTTTAAGATCAATTGGGAGAAATGTGAGGCAATGGGAGTAGCTATAGAACAAAAAGAGATTGAACAATTAAAGGAAAACTTCCCTATAAAATGGGTACCATTTACAATGAAATATCTAGGAATAAATATATCACCAGATGTCCAAATATTATATCAAAATAATTACAAAAAGATAGCTCAAGAGGTGAAGTGAGATCTGAATAAGTGGAATAGACCTGAGTTCTCATGGTTTCGAAGGATTAGTATTTTAAAAATGAATATCTTGCCAAGACTAATATACATTTTTCGATCTCTGCCCCTGGCAGTCCCAGGATCTTTTTTTTCACTGCTGAGGAGGGAATTTATCTGGTACTCGAAGCCCCCACGGATGAATTATAAACTAATGACACAAACCAAAGAGAAAGGTGGGTTAGCGGTACAGAATCCCCAATTATATCATGTGGCAGCTTCCTTAAATAGAATAGTGGACTGGCACAAGAATAATAATGAGAAAATTTGGCTGGAAATGGAACAGAACTTGGTTAGTGTACCCCTCTCAGGATTGCCTTGGTTAAATAAGAGCGTGAGAAGTGGACAATTGGCAGAGTGGTTTTTGAATAATGCATTAAAGACAATGGGTCTGTATAGGCGGAAAATTCAGTTAGTGAATCAACCCTCTCCACTTCTCCCGATACTAGATAACCCGGAATTTGTACAGGGATGTCAAAAGAATTCATATCCTTACTGGAGGAGACAACAGTTATTAAGAGCAGGGGAGCTGGTGAAAGAAGGTGAATGGGAGCCCCTAGATAAGCTTTTGGTAGATACACAAAGTAGTAAAATAGAATGGTTGAGCCTCATGCAATTTAGAGCATTCCTCACGAAGCAGGGCACAAAGAAGGAGTTCTCTAGGAAATTAACGCCCTTTGAGAAGTTATGTGTGGAGGAGGGAACTAGCAAGGGCTCCCTGGCGAAAATATATAACATACTAAACGCTCCCCAAGATATAACAGGCAACTGGAGGATTAAATAGCAGAGAGATATACAGAGGGAACTCACGGATACAGAATGGGGGAACGTACTATATCTTATGCACAGAAGTTCTGTGTCTATCAGGATACAGGAATCAGGGGTTAAGCTGGTAAGTAGATGGTATTATACTCCCAGTAGACTGAGCGGGATGTATGTGGGGGCAGACACGAGGTGCTGGAGATGCAATAGGGAAAGAGGAACCTTGATACATATATTTTGGAGCTGTGAGGAAATTAAGACATTTTGGGAGAATGTGCGGAGATATATTGGGGAGATAGAGGGGTGGAACCCTCCAGAAGATCCAGGATTCTTTTTATTGCATGCTAACTCAATAGGCTTAAAGAAATATATGAAATCTGGAATATTAATAGCAAGATGGTGGAAAACTACACATACCCCAACACTAGGTGAATGGATGAGAGAGATAACACATATATTTAATATGGAACAACTAGTGCAGGAAAAGAGAGGAAGGGAAAATCAGTTCAAGCAGACATAGGAGAAGTGGGAAGAATTTATGGAAACTGAAGATTATAAAAATATCATAAGCACTAATGAACAGGAAGAGTAAAGAGGGGCTTGCGAGAGGCATTCATGAGGGACTAATGAGGTAATAAGGAAAAAAGGGAAGAAAGAAGGAAGAAAGAGAAAAAAAAAGAACAGTGTACCTGGGGCCCCGTTGATTCCCCTTTCTCTCTCCCCCACCAAGTGTATATGGAAGAAGTGAGTGGGGATTCGAATGTGAGGGATGAACGAGAAAAGAGGGAAAAGGGAGGGGGGGAATTGGGCGGTGGGAGACGAATGGAGATTGTTAGGAAAAAAGGGGATGAAAGGGAAGAGGAAGAATGGAGAATGGAGTAAATTTAGGAATAAGGTGTTGAATGGAGATACCCAGATGTAGACGGTTTTAGGATTAAAGAGCCTCTAAGGGGTGGAAGGGTAAAGATTAAATAATAATTGGTTGGGTTTTAATGGAATTAATTATATATGTTAAAATTGAAGAATTGATGAGTAAAAGATGTGTTTTTTGTATGTAAGATAACATTTTTTTGTATAAATAAAGAATCTTTAAAAAAAAATTTTTGGCAAGGGGGCATGCCATTGGTCCACTTTAAAGCTGCATTGAAAATAATCAAAACCAACCATGTTATTGATAGTGCATCTCACTGCTTAAATGTTAACAGATGAAGAGTTTATTTAAAAAGACAAATATTCAAGGAAAAACTTTTTTTTTTAACCACTTAAGGACTGCAGTCATAAAACCCCTTAAAGAGAACCCGAGGTGTGTTTAAAGAATGTTATCTGCATACAGAGGCTGGATCTGCTTATACAGCCCAGCCTCTGTTGCTATCCTAAACCCCACTAAGGTCCCCCTGCACTCTGCAATCCCTCATAAATCACAGCCACGCTGTGAGGCTGTGTTTACATCTGTAGTGTCAGTCTCAGCTGCTCCCCCGCCTCCTGCATAGCTCCAGTCCCTGCCCCTGTCCCTTCCCTCCAATCAGCAGGGAGGGAAGGGATGCAGGCGGGGACTGGAGTTCTGCAGGAGGCGGGGAGAGCAGCAGACTGACACTATAGAGATAAACACAGCCAGCTCTGACAAGCTGTTTGTCAGCAGTGTGGCTGTGATTTATGTCTGATTGCAGAGTGCAGGGGGACCTTAGGGGGGTTTGGGATAGCAACAGAGGCTGGGCTGTATAGGCAGATCCAGCCTCTGTATGCAGATAATATTCTTCAAACCCACCTCGGGTTCTCTTTAAGGACCAGAGCCTTTTTTTTCCATTCAGACCACTGCAGCTTTAACGGTTTATTGCTCTGTCATACAACCTACCACCTAAATGAATTTTACCTCCTTTTCTTGTCACTAATACAGCTTTCTTTTGGTGCTATTTGATTGCTGCTGCGAGTTTTACTTTTTATTATATTCATCAAAAAAAGACATGAATTTTGTCAAAAAAATGACTTTTTTACTTTCTGTGCTGACATTTTTCAAATAAAGTAAAATTTCCTATAAATTTGAGCGCGAAAGTTATTCTGCTACATGTCTTTGATAAAAAAAAAAAACATTCAGTGTATATTTATTGGTTTGGGTAAAAGTTATAGCGTTTACAAACTATGGTGCAAAAAGTGAATTTTCCCATTTTGAAGCATCTCCGACTTTTCTGAGCACCTGTCATGTTTCATGAGGTGCTAAAATTCCAGGATAGTATAAATACCCCCCAAATGACCCCATTTTGGAAAGAAGACATCCCAAAGTATTCACTAAGAGGCATGGTGAGATCATAGATTTTATTTTTTGTCACAAGTTACAGGAAAATGACACTTTGTGACAAAAAAAAAAGTAAAAAAAAAAGTTTCCATTTCTTCTAACTTGCGACAAAAAAAAAATGAAATCTGCCACGGACTCACTATGCTCCTCTCTGAATACCTTGAAGTGTCTACTTTCCAAAATGGGGTCATTCGTGGGGTGTGTTTACTGTCCTGGCATTTTGGGGGGTGCAAAATTGTAAGCACCCCTGTAAAGCCTAAAGGTGCTCATTGGACGTTGGGCCCCTTAGCGCACCTAGGCTGCAAAAAGGGGTCACACATGTGGTATTGCCGTACTCAGGAGAAGTAGTATAATGTGTTTTGGGGTGTATTTTTACACATGCCCATGCTGGGTGGGAGAAATATCTCTGTAAATGACAATTTTTTGATTTTTTTTTTACACACAATTGTCCATTTACAGAGATATTTCTCCCACTCAGCATGGGCATGTGTAAAAATACACCACAAAACACATTATACTACTTCTCCTGAGTATGGCGATACCACATGTGTGGCACTTTTTTGCACCCTAACTGCACTAAGGGGCCCAAAGTCCAATGAGTACCTTTAGGATTTCACAGGTCATTTTGCGACATTTGGTTTCAAGACTACTCCTCACGGTTTAGGGCCCCTAAAATGCCAGGGCAGTATAGGAAATCCACATATGACCCCATTTTAGAAAGAAGACACCCCAAGGTATTCCGTTAGGAGTATGGTGAGTTCATAGAAGATTTTATTTTTTGTCACAAGTAAGCGGAAATTGATTTTAATTGTTTTTTTTTCACAAAGTGTCATTTTCCGCTAACTTGTGACAAAAAATAAAATCTTCTATGAACTCACCATATTCCTAACGGAATACCTTGGGGTGTCTTCTTTCTAAAATGGGGTCATTTGTGGGGTTCCTATAGTGCCCTGGCATTTTAGGGGCCCTAAACCGTGAGGAGTAGTCTTGAAACCAAATGTCGCAAAATGACCTGTGAAATCCTAAAGGTACTCATTGGACTTTGGGCCACTTAGCGCAGTTAGGGTGCAAAAAAGTGCCACATATGTGGTATCGCCGTACTCAGGAGAAGTAGTATAATGTGTTTTGGGGTGTATTTTTACACATACCCATGCTGAGTGGGAGAAATATCTCTATAAATGGACAATTGTGTGTAAAACAAAAATAAAAAAATTGTCATTTACAGAGATATTTCTCCCACCCAGCATGGATATGTGTAAAAATACACCCCAAAACACATTATACTACTTCTTCTGAGTACGGCAATACCACATGTGTGGCACTTTTTTGCAACCTAGGTGCGCTAAGGGGCCTAACGTCCTATTCACAGGTCATTTTGAGGCATTTGGATTCTAGACTACTCCTCACGGTTTAGGGCCCCTAAAATGCCAGGGCAGTATAGGAACCCCACAAGTGCCCCCATTTTAGAAAGAAGACACCCCAAGGTATTCTGTTAGGAGTATGGTGAGTTCATAGAAGATTTTTTTTTTGTCACAAGTTAGCGGAAATTGACACTTTGTGAAAAAAAAACCAATACAAATCAATTTCCGCTAACTTGTGACAAAAAATAAAATCTTCTATGAACTTGTCATACACCTAACAGAATACCTTGGGGTGTCTTCTTTCTAAAATGGGGTCACTTGTGGGGTTCCTATACTGCCCTGGCATTTTAGGGGCCCTAAACCGTGAGGAGTAGTCTTGAACCCAAATGTCGCAAAATGACCTGTGAAATCCTAAAGGTACTCATTGGACTTTGGTCCCTTTAGCGCAGTTAGGCTGCAAAAAAGTGCCACACATGTGGTACTGTCGTGCTCAGAAGAAGTAGTACAATGTGTTTTGTGGTGTATTTTTACAAATACCCATGCTGGGTGGGAGAAATATCTCTGTAAATGACATATATTAGATTTTTTTTACACACAATTGTCCATTTACAGAGTGATTTATCCCACCCAGCATAGGTATGTGTAAAAATACACCCCAAAACACATTATACTACTTCTCCTGAGTACGGCGATACGACATGTGTGACACTTTTTTGCAGCCTAGGTGCGCTAAGGGGCCCAACGTCCTATTCACAGGTCATTTTGAGGCATTTGTTTTCTAGACTACTCCTCACGGTTTAGGGACCCTAAAATGCCAGGGCAGTATAGGAACGCCACAAGTGACCCCATTTTAGAAAGAAGACACCCCAAGGTATTCCGTTAGGTGTATGGTGAGTTCATAGAAGATCTTATTTTTTGTCACAAGTTAGTGAAAAATGAAACTTTGTGAAAAAACAATAAAAATCAATTTCCGCTAACTTTTGACAAAAAATAAAATCTTCTATGAACGCTTCATACACCTAACAGAGTACCTTGGGGTGTCTTTTTTCTAAAAAGGGGTCACTTGTGGAGTTCCTATACTGCCCTGGTATTTTACTGGCCCAAAACCGTGAGTAGTCTGGAAACCAAATGTCTCAAAATGACTGTTCAGGGGTATAAGCATCTGCAAATTTTGATGGCAGGTGGTCTATGAGGGGGCAAATTTTGTGGAACCGGTCATAAGCAGGGTGGCCTCTTACATGACAGGTTGTATTGGGCCTGATCTGATGGATAGGAGTGCTAGGGGGGGTGACAGGAGGTGATTGATGGGTGTCTCAGGGGGTGGTTAGAGGGGAAAATAGATGCAATCAATGCACTGGGGAGGTGATCGGAAGGGGGTCTGAGGGGGATCTGAGGGTTTGGCCGAGTGATCAGGAGCCCACACGGGGCAAATTAGGGCCTGATTTGATGGGTAGGTGTGTTAGGGGGTGACAGATGGTGACAGGAGGTGATTGATGGGTGTCTCAAGGTGTGATTAGTGGGGGGAATAGATGCAAGCAATGCACTGGCGAGGTGATCAGGGCTGGGGTCTGAGGGCGTTCTGAGGGTGTGGGCGGGTGATTGGGTGCCCTAGGGGCAGATAGGGGTCTAATCTGATGGGTAGCAGTGACAGGGGCTGATTGATGGGTGATCAGTGGGTGATTAGATGGCAGAACAGATGTAAACAATGCACTTTGAAGGTGATCTGAAGGTAGGTCTGGGGCAATCTGATGGTGTGGGTGGGTGATCAGATTGCCCGCAAGGGGCAGATTAGGGGCGGATTGATGGGTGGCAGTGACAGGGGGTGATTGATGGGTGGCAGTGACAGGGGGTGATTGATGGGTAATTGATAGGTGATTGACAGGTGATCAGTGGGTTATTACAGGGAACAGATGTAAATAATGCACTGGCAAATTGATAAGGGGGGTCTGAGGGCAATCTGAGCGTGTGGGCGGGTGATTGGGTGCCCGCAAGGGGCAGATAGGGGTCTAATCTGATGGGTAGCAGTGACAGGGGGTGATTGATGTGTAATTAGTGGGTGTTTAGGGTAGAGAACAGATGTAAACACTGCACTTGGGAGGTGATCTGACGTCGGATCTGCGGGCGATCTATTGGTGTGGGTGGGTGATCAGATTGCCCGCAAGGGGCAGGTTAGGGGCTGATTGATGGGTGGCAGTGACAGGGGGTGATTGATGGGTGGCAGTGACAGGGGGTGATTGACAGGTGATCAGTGGGTTATTACAGGGAAGAACGGATGTAAATAATGCACTGGCGAATTGATAAGGGGGGGTCTGCGGGAAATCTGAGCGTGTGGGCGGGTGATTGGGTGCCCGCAAGGGGCATATTAGGGTCTAATCTGATGGGTAACAGTGACAGGTGGTGATAGGGGGTGATTGATGAGTAATTAGTGGGTGTTTAGAGTAGAGAACAGATGTAAACAATGCACTTGGGAGGTGATCTGATGTCGGATCTGCGGGCGATCTATTGGTGTGGGTGGGTGATCAGTTTAGGGACTAAAAAAAAAAATAGCGTTGACAGATAGTGACAGGGAGTGATTGATGGGTGATTAGGGGGGTGATTGTGTGCAAACAGTGGTCTGGGGGGTGGGCAGGGGGGGGTCTGAGGGGTGCTGTGAGCGATCAGGGGGCAGAGGGGGGCAGATCAGTGTGTTTGGGTGCAGACTAGGGTGGCTGCAGCCTGCCCTGGTGGTCCCTCAGACACTGGGACCACCAGGGCAGGAGGCAGCCTGTATAATACACTTTGTAAACATTACAAAGCGTATTATACACTTCCTATCCGGCAATCGTCGGGTTAACAACCCGCCGGCGCTTCCGATTGGCCGGCGGGTTGACGTCGCGGGTGGGCGGAGCCTATTGCCGGCGGATGCGCGCGCATCCCAGCGCGCGATCCCTGGCAAAACAGAGCCCCAGGACCTGACGCCATTCTGCGTTACGTGGTCCTGGGGCTGCCACTTTGCCGCCGTCAATATGAAGTAGGCGGTCGGCAAGTGGTTAAATCAATCTGATGATCATCAGATCTATTAACATATACATCACAGCAGTGACTAGGATGTACATTTTACCACCAGAATCACTGGTTTTATTTTGAATAACCACCAGCTTGCCCTGAGGTGAATGATTTTTTTTAAAGTATACCCGAAGTGACATGTGACATGATGAGATAGACATGTGTATGTACAGAGCCTAGCACACAAATAACTATGTTGTGTTCCTTTTTTTCTTTCTCTGCCTGAAAGAGTTAAATATCAGGTATGTAAGTGGCTGACTCAGTGCTGATTCAGACAGGAAGTGACTACGGTGTGACCCTCACTGATAAGAAATTCCCTTTTTTATCCCTTTCTTGTTCTCAGAAGCCATTTTCTGCTAAGAAAGTGTTTTATAGTTGGAATTTCTCATCAGTGAGAGTCACACTGTAGTCACTTCCTGTCTGAGTCAGGACTGAGTCAGACACTTACATACCTGATATTTAACTCTATCAGACAGAGAAAGAAAAAAAGGAACACAGCATAGTTATTTGTGTGCTAGGCACTGTACATACACATGTCTATCTCATCATGTCATGTGTCACTTCAGGTATCCTTTAAATCTATCGTGACAAATTAAAATGCAATATACTTTAAATGATGTGATAAGACAACCTACTTAATATCTGAATCTTAAGACACAACAGGCATAATAGAATCTCTCATTGAAATTGGCATGTGTCAACATTTAAATATCACAATTCTTCCAGCAGATGACACGCAAGGGACATCCCTTATCACTAACTCATTACCTTTGAATGCCAAACACAGACAACTGAAAGTTCACTTCCCAGCACTATGTGACTGAAAATTCACCATCATATTTCTAAGTATATTTTTATTAAAATAATCTGAACATTTGTATATTATGACAGAAGTAAAGCTTCAATTTTGTTCAGAAATAACCTGCCCCTTCAGTTCAGCTCTGCACTTGGATAGGGTTAATGGCAAACATTTCAATCTGCTTACCTAGTTTCTGGGCATAGAAAGAAATAGCACCTCTACTATGATAAACCAGAGCTGTGGAGTCGGTACAAAAATCATCCGATTCAGACTCAGACTCATCAGTTTATGAAACCACCGACTCAGACTCCGGGTACCCAAAATTGCTCCGACTCCTCGACTCCAACTCCACAGCCCTGTGATAAATGACATATATTCAATTTTTTGTCAGTTAACGTGATTGTTTGGGATCATTCTGAGTGGCTGTTTAGCAATAATTGTTGTATAGACCTGTTGGTAAGCAATCTGCCTAGCATCATGTCCTGTGATGTGAAGTTGCCCTTCACTTGCCGTAGGATGTGCCATGCTCTGGCAACTCTACTGGAAATAGCAACAACAACAACAACAGGGTTCAGTCAACAGAGGTTCAACATGTTGAATCACTAGCAACATTTTTAATGACACTTGAAAACACCTGCATACACCACCAAAAATAACTGACTTAGGCCTCTCTCAGACAGGAGCCTGAACTGCGTGCTTTTCCGAGCAGTTCAGCGTCCCGTCTGCTACCAACCAGTGCAATTTAAATGCACCCAAACTGCAGAAGTTGTAACACCCCACATTTCTGACATGCGGTGGTGTTACCCGGCAGCAGAGGAATGTATATTTTCATGTCTGAGCATGGCTCGCTCAGATGTGACTCTGAGCGCTAACAAGTGCCTAAGCTGGCGCAGGAGAGCAGATGCCCCTCAGAAAGAGGCCTAAGGCAGTGAAAATGTAAGGTGTATACATAGCGTAACATAAGACTAGAAGTGTCAGAGGACTGCTAGTAAACATCACTGCACTAGTTACTCCTGTAAGCCCACAATTTTTCACTGTACCAAACAGTGGACAGGACAGACACTTCCTCTGCAACCTTGTTTATAACTATCAGCCGACATGTGACAGTTCCATTTAGATACAAATTGCCAACTACATTGAATCACTATTTCACAATTCAAGTACAGTGTTGAGCACTGCACTGTAAGTCAGGCATGGGACATTTGAAAAAAAGTAACACATTTACATTAAGGAGAGAGAATGAAGACGTCCCTTATAATAAATGGTTAGATAAACGGACATTGAATATTGAAGAAAAAATGACTTAGAGGTGACCTATGTAAAGACTTAACACAAAAGTAAAAATGAATACTGGACTATGCTACTATTCAATTTTTGTATTTGATGCAGCCAAAAACATAGAAAAATCATCTTTGGAAAAGTCCCAAGGATCCCCTTGAGGCCTTGTTCACATTGCGTTCCATTCGCGTGTCTGTTCGCGTTGGTTTTTTTATTTTAGGTGTCTTTTTTCTGATTCCAGGCGCTTGGGTGGGCGATCCGTTTTTGTGCTTAGCGGTTTTCTAGGCGTTTTTTTCCAAGCAGTTTTGTAATTCACACCCTGACGCAAGTCAGGAAGTGAACTCTTTGACCCAGAAAACAATCAATACAACGCATTTATTTTTAAAAACCACAAGCGCAATAGCCTTAATGCGCGTTTTTGTATGCGTTTGTCGATTTTCCTATACCTTCCATTGACGCAGAATTTCCCCAAAAAGGGAACACGCACCGATTTCCTAGTCGCACCGAGACCGACCCATGCTGATATGAACCTTATCATAGTCATTCATTGGCCACGCGGTCTAAGGGCGTTTTTAAAAACCGCAGGCGGCCGAAAAAAACCCCGAAAACGCCTGTCGTGTGAACAAGCCCTGAAAAAATATGCAGCATCAGGAGGGTACATCTTGCCTCCTACAAGTGGCCTAACTAGTTAAAGTTAGAGGAAAAAAATCTATATTTAAATGCAGTAAAATGACAAATAATGTATCAACATGTATATAATTGATAAAAATACATGTATAACATGTAACAAGTACATACATAATATAAATAAATCATCCTGATTCCCATTGGTCTGTTAATAGACCAATGGGGAGCCTTGCTCCATCTGGACACTCCACTGCCAGCTCCCGCAGTCCTCCCCACCTGCTCACACCTATCACCCCCATCCATGCTGGTACAGTAGTGCAGCTAAGTATAGCTGAGAGCTGCGCAGGGGAGTGGCGTGTGACGGCGGCCGGTGGAGGCAACATTAGAGATATCGGCGTGGGAACTTTTTTTTAAAAGGTAAGTATTCATGGTTAATTAAGAATATTAAAGGACTTTACTCGTCATTGTGTTTTAATTTAATCAAACCCTTTGTGGAAATGGGTAAGGGGCACTATGTGCCCCTACACTCATTTCTCCTGGGGAGGGGGCTGGCATCGGGGGGACCCCTTCTTAAAGGGGACTCCCAGATGACACCATGGCGTCATTGACCCCGACCTTCTCCTGGGGCACCAGAGGTGGGGAAGAGCCCCTTGTCCATGGACTGGACAAAGACTCTGGGGGAGAGGGGGAGGCTTGGCTGCCCCCTCTCCCCAAGCTACAATCAATTGCATGTAGGCAACAAGTATCCATGAAAATAACAGCACTGTTAATCCCAAACACGCAAACATAACTACCATTCATACATGCCGGTCAAAGATGCCCCACCGACAACAATACAGTATTTAATTCCTAAAACTGCACCTAGTTGGTTTGTTTTAAATGTCTACTAAAGAGCGGTCCCCAGAAGGGGTAATCATTCTCCAACTTGGAAATTCCAACCAAGTGAGCAGATTAAGCCGTTGTGATGAAACGCGGAAAAGCCGCTGTCTCTCAAGGCGAGGCGGCTGTTTCCGCGTCCAGCATGGCGTCACAACGCGGAAAAAACGCCGCATGCCGCTTAGGTAGACCGGCGGAATCCGCATTGGGAACGGCGGAATCCGCATTGGAGGCGGCTCCCGCACTCAGTTCACTGGATACATTGCAAAACAGTACTGGTGTGGCTGGGACTGATAGTCCACCAAGATTCAGACTTACACGCGCGCGAGCACAGAGGCAGAGTTTAAATAGCAGTTAGAAGGGTGTCGGCTGACCAGCTGGGTAAGCTGACAAATTCCACTGCTCCCATTGGACCAGCAATTAGGGAGGTCCTGGAAAGGTCCTAGAGTATATATACTGCTGGTTGTTCACTTGTTCTTTGTCTGGCGTGCGATCACACATGTGGGAGCACCCGGATCCGTAGTCAGATCCGCAAGTGTGCCGGGACCAGCTGGAGCTGTAATCCTACACTTAGCTAGATTCTGTTGATAGCTAAAGTACTAGTTTGATTGTGATTATTTGTTATGACTTTTGCCTGCCTTGACTACCCTCCTGAACGCTGATCTTGCACCTCGATATTTCTGATACTCTGTTGCCGAACCCCGGCTTATTCCTTGACTCTGCTTCTGCCTCCTGATTTTGTACCCCGATATTTCTGATACCCCGTTGCTGAACCCTGCCTGTACTTTGACTCCGCCTTTGCCTTCTGATCTTGTACTTTATCTGTCCGTGTGTGTACGACCTGGCTTGTCTGACCTCGAGAACCGACCTTACTGTTAGAGGCGGTTCCTCGCTCTGTTAGTGATCCTTCCTCCTGAAGGTTACTTTCAGTCTGTCCGTCCTATTGTCAGTCTGACTCCTCCCGTCTTGGAGAGCTCAGGTCTGCGGAAGGAATCTGTGCAGTACTCCTTGCTGCACTGAGGCCTAGTCCTCAAAGTGTTACTGTTACACCAAACACTACACTCTACTCAGGTGAACAGAGGTTAGCTAGTATATCGGATTATCAGTGATACTGCAGATCACGTATAATCTGGTATACATCTGTATTTCCAGTGATTCTGCAGATCACTGGTAATCAGGTCCTCTCTGTGCTTCACCGATCGCTACAGAACGCCAGACCAAAAATACTGATGGACGCACGAGCTGACCCTCTGTCTGTGCTTGCCACTTCGGTGGATAACATCCATCAAGCACTGGGCCAGCACAAAGCCTTAATTGATGCTCTTAAAGGCTCTGTGCAAACCCTTCAGACGTCAGTTGATTCGGTGCGATCCCCTCCTAGTGATGACATACGTATGCCCGTACCTGATAAGTTTTCTGGCCACAAGTCTGACTTCCGGAATTTTAGGAGTAGAGTGTTGTCATATTTCGAATTGAGACCCCGATCATCGGGGACTGAGACCCAACGGGTCATTTTTATTAAAACATTGTTAACCGGTGACTCCCAGACCTGGGCATACAATCTGCCTCCCACAGATACAGCTCTGACCTCAGTTGAGGAATTTTTTAAGGCTATGGCCGTGATATACGACGACCCTGACCTTGCGGCAACCTCTGAGCGGAAGCTCAAACTTTTGCGCCAAGGCAGAGGGTCGGTCGAGGATTACGCGGCAGAATTCCGTAGGTGGTCCGTCACCGCTAGATTTGACAACTTTGCCCTGATAGATTACTTCCTGTCTGGGTTATCGGAGGAGGTCTCCGACCTAATGTTAACTGTACCTGAGCCCAAGACAGTTGATCAGGCCATATCATCGGCCATTCGAGTTGATCGCAGGCTACGTCATCAGAGGCAGGCTAGGGGCAGTCACCGTGTCAGGGTGACTTCGTACGCGGCACCATCCGCTACTCCCCTAGTAACACCTTATCCGCCTGTCTCAACCTCTCCGGCCTTGCCTCCGCCCGAACCAATGCAGATTGGTCGAGCGAAACTGCCCGAACAAGCCGGGAAACGAGTCTGCCTAGGAGTAGTGGGGGGTGACACCCTAGGCACGCCATTCTCACCCCAAAAAGAGAAAAGATTGCTTCTCCCCTGTACGATTACATGGGATAATAAGTCTGTAGCCACTGAGGCTTTTATTGATTCGGGCTTAGCGGCTAATTTTATGAACACTGAATTTGCTCAGGAGTTGGGTATTCCTCTCACTCCAGTGAGTCCCCCCATTCAGGTCACGGCAGTAGACGATTCCCCTCTGCAACGGAATCGTTCCCTGTCACGGACACAGCAGGTGAAGGTCACCTTAGGGGTACTGCATGGGGAACATCTACAGTTTTTTGTATTGCATATGTCAACCTCCACTATCATCCTAGGCATGCCGTGGTTACAAGTCCATTCTCCACAAATAGACTGGGCTACGGGTCAGATAACCAGATGGTCCGATCATTGTCACCAGCACTGTTTAGGGAGGGTGACTTTGGGCCAAACCAGGGTTCAGGTGGAGGGGGTTCCTGAACAGTACATGGAATATGCTGACGTATTCTGTCCCAAGGCAGCGGATAAGTTACCCCCACATCGCCCTTTCGACTGTCCCATTGATCTCCGTTCCGGTTGTGTACCTCCGCGGGGTCATTTGTACAATCTGTCAGGGCCCGAAAAATTGGCCATGCAGGAGTACATCCGTGAAAATTTGGCCAAGGGTTTCATTCGCCCGTCCCGGTCCCCGGCTGGAGCAGGGTTCTTTTTTGTCAAAAAGAAAGATGGAGGCCTGCGACCCTGCATCGATTATCGCGGTCTCAACAAGATTACTGTAAAAAATCGCTATCCGTTGCCACTGATAGATGATTTGTTCACTCAGATTACGGATGCTAAAATCTTTTCTAAGCTAGACTTGCGGGGCGCGTACAATCTGGTGCGCATAAGAAGGGGCGATGAGTGGAAAACGGCCTTTAATACACCAGATGGGCATTATGAGTACCTGGTGATGCCCTTCGGGCTATGTAATGCTCCGGCCGTTTTTCAGGAACTCATTAACGAGGTATTCCGGGAGGTGTTGGGGAAATTTGTTCTGGTTTATCTTGATGATATTCTTATCTTCTCCAACAACCTCGCTGAACATAGAAACCATGTGAGGTTTGTGTTGAATCAGTTAAGGCAGAACTCGTTATACGCCAAACTTGAGAAGTGCATCTTTGAAGTAACATCTGTCGCTTTCTTGGGGTACATAATCTCCACCACGGGCCTATCTATGGATCCTGCCAAGGTCTCCGCTGTTCTGGAGTGGCCACAACCGGTTGGGTTGAAATCCCTTCAGCGCTTTCTTGGCTTCGCCAACTACTATAGACGGTTTATAAAGGGGTACTCCACGGTCATTGCTCCCCTTACCTGTCTCACTAAGAAGGGGGCAGATACCACCCACTGGTCTCCTGAGGCTTTACAGGCTTTTGCCACCCTGAAGGGCCTATTCTGTTCAGCACCCATCCTCAGACATGTGGATGCCTCTTTCCCATTCATTGTAGAGGTGGATGCCTCGGAGGTTGGGGTGGGGGCTGTGCTGTCTCAGCGGTCAGGCTTGCAGGGTAGATTGCACCCGTGTGCGTATTTCTCTCGCAGGTTCTCCCCTGCAGAGAGGAATTACGATATTGGCAACAGGGAGCTTTTGGCCATCAAGTTGGCTTTCGAGGAATGGCGACATTGGTTAGAAGGAGCTGAGCATACCATCACGGTTTACACCGATCACAAAAACCTAGAGTATATCGAGGGGGCTAAGAGGTTGAGCCCGCGCCAGGCTCGGTGGTCGCTGTTCTTCTCCAGGTTTAGTTTCATTATTACGTACACTCCAGGTAGCAAAAATGTTAAGGCGGATGCGTTATCCAGGTGTTTCGAGTCAGAGACAGCACAGCCCTCCGTTCCAGAGACCATTGTTCCCCAGAGGTTGATACTGGCAGCAACTGGAACTTGGGAGGACTGGAAGGAGACTTTGACTCCCTTTCAGCAGGACATCCCGGAAGGGAAGCCCGCAGGGGTTTTGTTTATTCCTCTGCCATTTCGTCTTCAGGTACTGGAGATGTTCCATGCGCATAAGAATGCTGGCCATCCAGGGGCATCTAGAACACAGGATCTGGTGGCCAGATGCGCCTGGTGGCTGTCACTGGCAGCAGATTGCAAGGAATATGTGAAGGAGTGTACGATATGTGCCAGGAGCAAACCCTCCCGGGTGGCACCTGTCGGTACCTTACAGCCTTTGCCCACCCCGAGTGAGCCGTGGACCCACCTGTCCATGGATTTTGTGGGTGAGCTTCCCAGATCTGAAGGCATGACAGTCATTTGGGTCATAATTGACCGCTTTAGCAAGATGGCCCACTTTGTGCCATTGAAGGGACTCCCCTCGGCTCAGGAGTTGGCCGAGTTATTTATTACACATGTATTCCGATTGCACGGCATTCCGGAAGACATAGTTTCAGATAGGGAAGTGCAATTTGTTTCCCGATTTTGGAAGGCTTTTTGCCAACTCATGGGCATAAAGCTATCATTCTCGTCTGGTTATCATCCTCAGACAAATGGCCAGACTGAGAGGATAAACCAGTCCTTAGAGCAGTTTTTGAGGTGTTATGTTGCAGAGGCGCAAGACGATTGGGTCAGATTCTTGCCCTTCGCGGAGTTTGCTCAGAATAATTTAAAAAATTCGTCCTCCGGATTTTCCCCCTTTCAGGTAGTGACAGGGAGATCACCCAAATTTTCCCCATTGCCTGTGGTCTCCACTCCGTTCCCAGCCCTGGAGCTCTGGCAAAGGTCATTTAGGAACCTTTGGGGGACGGTAAGAAGTAACCTGGAAAAAGCATTTCTGAGTCAGAAGGGTCAAGCTGATAAAAGACGCTCAGTGGAGTGGAGGTTCAGACCAGGAGACTTGGTCTGGGTATCCACACGTCACTTGACCCTGAGACAACCTTCTGATAAACTTGGTCCCAGGTTTGTGGGTCCATTCCCGGTTGTCAGGAAAATTAATGATGTTACATATACCGTTGACCTTCCCACCAGCATGCGGGGAGTAAGGTCTTTCCATGTATCCCTTCTTAAACCAGCAGTCCAGGTGGGTCCCACTCCTCCTCCTCCTGTATTGGTAGATGCCCAACCCGAATATGAGGTGGAGAAGATTATTGATTCACGTACTGTACAAAACTCGGTACAGTATCTCGTTCATTGGAAAGGGTACGGCATTGAAGAGAGGCAATGGGTACCAGGGAGGCGTATGCATGCGGATGAGTTAAGGAGGGAGTTTCATGCCTTATACCCCGAGAAGCCTGGTAGGAGTTGTCCAGAGTCCACTCCTCGGGGGGGGGGGGGGGGGTACTGTGATGAAACGCGGAAAAGCCGCTGTCTCTCAAGGCGAGGCGGCTGTTTCCGCGTCCAGCATGGCGTCACAACGCGGAAAAAACGCCGCATGCCGCTTAGGTAGACCGGCGGAATCCGCATTGGGAATGGCGGAATCCGCATTGGAGGCGGCTCCCGCACTCAGTTCACTGGCTACATTGCAAAACAGTACTGGTGTGGCTGGGACTGATAGTCCACCAAGATTCAGACTTACACGCGCGCGAGCACAGAGGCAGAGTTTAAATAGCAGTTAGAAGGGTGTCAGCTGACCAGCTGGGTCAGCTGACAAATTCCACTGCTCCCATTGGACCAGCAATTAGGGAGGTCCTGGAAAGGTCCTAGAGTATATATACTGCTGGTTGTTCACTTGTTCTTTGTCTGGCGTGCGATCACACATGTGGGAGCACCCGGATCCGTAGTCAGATCCGCAAGTGTGCCGGGACCAGCTGGAGCTGTAATCCTACACTTAGCTAGATTCTGTTGATAGCTAAAGTACTAGTTTGATTGTGATTATTTGTTATGACTTTTGCCTGCCTTGACTACCCTCCTGAACGCTGATCTTGCACCTCGATATTTCTGATACTCTGTTGCCGAACCCCGGCTTATTCCTTGACTCTGCTTCTGCCTCCTGATTTTGTACCCCGATATTTCTGATACCCCGTTGCTGAACCCTGCCTGTACTTTGACTCCGCCTTTGCCTTCTGATCTTGTACTTTATCTGTCCGTGTGTGTACGACCTGGCTTGTCTGACCTCGAGAACCGACCTTACTGTTAGAGGCGGTTCCTCGCTCTGTTAGTGATCCTTCCTCCTGAAGGTTACTTTCAGTCTGTCCGTCCTACTGTCAGTCTGACTCCTCCCGTCTTGGAGAGCTCAGGTCTGCGGAAGGAATCTGTGCAGTACTCCTTGCTGCACTGAGGCCTAGTCCTCAAAGTGTTACTGTTACACCAAACACTACACTCTACTCAGGTGAACAGAGGTTAGCTAGTATATCGGATTATCAGTGATACTGCAGATCACGTATAATCTGGTATACATCTGTATTCCCAGTGATTCTGCAGATCACTGGTAATCAGGTCCTCTCTGTGCTTCACCGATCGTTACAGCCGTATAAGCAGATGCAAGCAGCCAATGTTGTTAGTCATAAGTACAAAAGCAGCAGCCTCCTAGCTTGACAAGAGGCATGTTGGTGATGTACTGTATATACACACAGACCATTTGGTGATCAGTCTCTGTGTCATATAGGTATGTGACTCAGATAATGTTCTAGATGAGATAGGAGCAAAGTATATTAAATGATGATATATTGACAAAGGTAGGTTGCAATCCTTGCAACAATCATATGCGCTTGCGGGCTAAATAACCATCCCACGCTCGGTTGTCTAGGCGAAGCTGGATGCTGAGTGATCGCTTTCATGGAAAACTTTCCAGTTGAAAAGACTGCAAAGTTCTGAAAACCTCCTCTGGACTGATAACTGTGGTGGAGATGCCTGGTATGTCTATCATAGATCTAAAGCTATATGCTGTATATAATTTGAACATTTGTTTAGCGCTTTTCTCCTGTCAGCCTCTAAGTGTTCAAGAGCTGCAGCCACTGGGATGCGCTCAAGAGGCCACCCTGCAGTGTTAGGGAGTCTTGCCTTGGACCCCTTAATGAATAGGAAATGACCCTATTCAAATATTGGTCTCCCATGTCAAAGGCAGAGCCCTTAACCAGAACACTATCCAGCCACTATATATAACCATATTAGGTAAAAAAAGAATCAATTGCTTACCTCTCTACATGATAGGACACCAGCAAATTGGAAAAAGATTTTATCCAACACCAAAAGGTTTGACAACACGTTTCACGGGTACGCGCCAGTTTCCTCAGGTCAATTTGAAAAGTTGCGCCTGTATCTATAATAGCCGTTAGCGTGAGCGCCTTTGTCCTTTCACTCAGAACCATGCAGGCTGGTATAGCTCAGAGTGCGAAGCCCCACATGGCCGGCGCTCCGGATTCTGACTATTCTAGCCTGCATGGGGTTAAAAAAAGCTCAGGATGCTCGCCATTTTCTTTTCATTTCCTACACTCTGAACACAGTGTTCTCCCCAGGCTCTTTTTAGCCGGGTGCTCCACCCGGCTAGTTTTGGTGAACACCCGCCTGTCACCGGCTCACCTCCTTCTATGGTGTAAGCAGATATAGGAATTTGCACAAAAGGATCCGCAAACCATCAGTGGTAGAAGAAATGCTGGTTGTTCTTTATTCAGATAATCCACATGGCAAAGGTAAAAAGATCACAAGGTTCAACTGACGCGTGTCGGGCTTACAATCTGCCCTTAGTCATAGTTAAAAATGAACCTGCAAGGGGAGGGCTTTATATAGGTGGGGGGAGAGAAAGAGACTCCACCCTGTACCTCAACCAGCCCTCGCCTTAAAGGAGACAACACATATTTACAATATCTATAAAAAGGTGCATAATGAATATACAAAATTGTACAAATATACTCAATTAATAACAGCTAACAACAAGTGTAAAAAAGTGATAAAAACACCAATAATGGAAAAAGCTTTGGACATATATAGGGCCAGATATAGTAGCCTGATTAACAAGCAAAAAAGAGAGCAAGTAAATGCACAGAATCTTTTTTTGAGAAGGAATCAAAAATAGCATTTAACAGTCCTAAACAAGATTCAAATCCCAGCGTGTATTGAGACCCATAGGAGTGCGAGTGTTCATCCTATGGATCCAATACGCCTCCCGCCTACGAAGTAACTTGATGGTATCCCCACCCCTCTTGGGGCTCACTATACGCTCAACTCCCTGAAAAATAAAGGAGGAAAGGTTGCCCTCATGAACATTTTTGAAGTGTTTAGATACTGCCGACTTTTTGAAAGTTTTCCAATTCGTACCACAAAAATGTTCAGCAATGCGGGCTCTCAAATTGCGAGTGGTGCATCCCACATATTGTAAGCGGCAAGACGTGCAGGAAATAACATAAATAACACATTTTGTGTCACAATTTACGTATTGTTTAATGGGGACACTGTTACCAGTCGCAAAAGAGAGAACAGAGGAACCCCTCCTATGGCAATGGCAATAATTACATGTAGGAAAGCCACACGGATAAGAACCTACCGTGGCAAGCCAGGTGGGTACACGAGATGAGGAAGTGGATTGAAAAAGGCTAGGGGAAAGGATCGACCCCAGGGTGCGGGCTCTTCTGGCAGAAAAACGACATCCTTGTTTAAGGATGGTTTTGAATTTGGGATCTGAATTCAGCACTGGAAGGTATTTCCTCACGATATCTGTGATTTTATTAAATTCCAGGCTGTATTCAGTAACAAAAGTGGTCCTCTCATCCTGGTTCTCACCCTGGTTCCTGATGGTTAAAAGTTCGTTACGTGGTCTCTTTGTGCCTTTGAGGCGTCCTCGAGCTAACTGACTCCTGGTGTATCCCCTCTGCCTCAAGCGATCCTCCACTAAATTGCATTCTAGCTCAAGTTCTGCAGGACTTGAACAATTACGGGCAGCCCGAGTGAATTCCCCAGTGGGAATGGCATTGATAGTGTGTCTGGGGTGGCATGAAGTAGCAAGAAGTATGGAGTTGCCTGCTGTGGGCTTGCGGAAAGTCCTAGTGGAGACACAATGAAGATTAGTGTCTCCAATAAGAGTCAGGTCTAGATAATCAATACGAGTGTCATGATGACTCATCGTAAAATTTAAATTCAGATCATTACAATTGACATATGACAGAAAGTCATCGAGGAGGCCAGGAGGACCCCCCCACACCAAAAGCAAATCATCTATAAATCTGCCATACCAAACTATGTGGGAGGCGAAAGGGTTATCCTCTCCAAAGATGCGGAGCTCCTCCCACCAACCCATGTATAGGTTGGCGAGTGAGGGGGAAAATTTAGCCCCCA
This sequence comes from Hyperolius riggenbachi, assembly GCF_040937935.1. NCBI lineage: Eukaryota > Metazoa > Chordata > Amphibia > Anura > Hyperoliidae > Hyperolius > Hyperolius riggenbachi. Next base: position 138,451,468 of record NC_090650.1, on the reverse strand, counting down.
TAGAAGCTCTGCACCTCTGGAGAAAAAACCCAGAATCAAACATAAAATAATTGTGCGTGAGGAGGTACTCCACGGCCCCCTCGAGGAAAGACTGCAATGAAACGTCAAAAGTGGAGTATTTTTGAAGATGAAAGTTAAGGGCTTTCAAAGCAAGATTGTGTGGGATTGAAGAATATAAAGAGGTGACATCTAAGGTCACCCAGTGGAAGTGGTTCTCCCACACAATATCTGGCCCTATATATGTCCAAAGCTTTTTCCATTATTGGTGTTTTTATCACTTTTTTACACTTGTTGTTAGCTGTTATTAATTGAGTATATTTGTACAATTTTGTATATTCATTATGCACCTTTTTATAGATATTGTAAATATGTGATGTCTCCTTTAAGGCGAGGGCTGGTTGAGGTACAGGGTGGAGTCTCTTTCTCTCCCCCCACCTATATAAAGCCCTCCCCTTGCAGGTTCATTTTTAACTATGACTAAGGGCAGATTGTAAGCCCGACACGCGTCAGTTGAACCTTGTGATCTTTTTACCTTTGCCATGTGGATTATCTGAATAAAGAACAACCAGCATTTCTTCTACCACTGATGGTTTGCGGATCCTTTTGTGCAAATTCCTATATTGGCTTGGCTTCCCAGATCCTGCACCAATTGGTTGATTTGGTAGGGGGTTATGAGCGTTTTGATCCTCTCATCATATGGTGTAAGCAGAGTTGCGCACAGAAGCACCGGCCCTGCATTCTCTCATCTCGCTCCACCTGGCTACTTTTTCATGCCACCCAGCTGAAAAAAAATTCTGGGGAGAACACTGCATATAAAAAAACAAACAAATACATTTATATACAAAACTGGATTTCCTTGGTTACAATTACGGCTCACAATTACGGCTCATAATCCGGAATTACAGGTTGGAATGCGGATGCAATTACGGGTGCATTCGAGATCGCCATATGTAATCGCGGCAAATCACGAAGGACGACTGAGGTCGTAAATGCAGAAATCGGCAGAGAAAGGTCGTAACGAGCATCCCTGGTTAACAATTTTATCCGCAGACTTAGAATAGTCAGAAAGGTTTCTCTCGGCCTATAGAAGCAGATTAGTACCTGAAATATTGTGTATCAAAGTGTTTGCATTGCTCACACATTCCCTACTGGCTTGTTTGCCCAATTCCAGTGGTTTCAGCTCATCAACTGCATCCATGAGATTGGATGGTCTGTGGGCTGTAGCTGATTTGGAGGCATTGAGCATTCTGGCCAGTGAAGGACGTGTGACAGCACCCACTTCCTCCCTTTGCTGTTGAGAGATTAACTTTTTGTGACCAGCACTGTGGCTAGAGCTCAGTACAGTTTTCTATTCCAAATTTTCCCTGGTTATTTTACAGTAAAGCATTCAACCTATCCCTTACTCTCCTCAGCGTGCAAAAAAAAAAAAAGCAAAAAAAAAAACCAACATCCGCCTCTTATCTCTCTTATCTTATTGCCCTGCCTGCAACAAGACAATTTCTCACCGCTTTTAACATTAAACCTTTCTAAAGATATTCTGGAGCAGGCCAGCTGATTTCGGCGCTGCGTGCCTGATTTTGGAACCCAGCGTTTCAGCCGGCGCCCCCCAAATTGCAACAACTCAGGAGGGGGAATAGTAATCACTGCGGGCCTGAAGTTTGTGCAGGAGCAGGGTGAGTTGTTTTTCGGGTTCAATCTGCACCGAACTGGCCGGTGCTGAGAGTGAATAGACCACTCCGGAGGGTGGAAAGGCTAAATGCTTTATTACATATTGAGCAAGGAGGAACTGGACAGGACGAGAAAATCCTGCAGAGCCGTAGCTCTGGCCTAAAAGAGTTAATCTCTGAGCACCATAGAGAGGAAATGGGAGGGGTCAGGTAAATTCTATGCTAACAGAGAAAGACTGGCTAATGACCTCCCAACTCTTCTTTGACTACCTCTTGAGGGATGATGGGATAAAGGGAAGATATGGATGCCTCAAAGTGCTGTTTAACCAAATGCCAAGCATCCATCTTTGGAACAGGAAGACACACCAGCCAGCCAGAGAATAAAGATAATAATGAAAATGGATTCTGTGCAATGCAAGAGGAAGGGACAGATGCAGGAAATGCTTTTGAGCGTTGTGTGTCCTTGTGGCAAGTAACAGCCAGGTGCTTCTATTTTGCCCTCCTGCTGGGGATTAGGAAACATTTGTTTTGATACACAGATGTCTTTATCCATGTTAATTAACTATGTCACTTTCAACGGAATCATAAATTAACAAGATGGTGTTTTGTTTGCTAAAATATTCTTCGCACATTTGCATTTTCCCCGTATTTAAATGACCAAAAAAATTGAAGCTCAGCCATATTTCTTGTTTCTTATGTAAACTTACATTATTAGGAAGATTGACCACAGCACTGCATCAAAATACTGTACATAATCCAAGCCATATATAGAGGAATAATGTGCCATAAAATTCCAAATTAAATATTCATAACATTTATAAATCCAGAGACTATAAATAATTGTGTATATATCCCCAAGTAAAGGTTGTACTTTCTTCAAAGTTAAGATATTCATGCCTACACCATAACAAGGAGCAATATAGGATCATCAGTAAGAACAATTTCCCTATATAGATCATACTAATCTAAAAAGATACAGTTGCAACCTGTGTACTGGATTAGGATACTAATCTGGTTACATTTTTACATCAATTTCTACATTAATATAAACACAATATGCCAGGTGCAGGTCTCATGTGTAAACACAGATACATGTACTGTACATTCACATCTTCAGTTTCACTCTGCAAGTAAACACATAATGTACTCAGCCCATCACTGCACTCCAAGGGAACATTCCCAGCTTTTAAGAACATATTTTCACAGTTTCTAACCAAAATGCTCTTGTTACCAAGACATTACCTTTATTTTAACCAAATAGCCACAAACTTTTAAAAGTACAGTAATGCAGCTATGTGCATTTAACACTGCCAATGCTGTTTGTAAGACATCAGCAAAGCAGCTACAATAAATAGTCTTTATCAAATTATGTACAAAGCAACATTAAGGGCCCTTTTCCACCAGCGCGTTTGCGCTGGCTGAATCGCAAAACCGCAAACCGCTAGCGATTTTACAATCGCTACGGTTTGCTTTTTAACATAGGAATCGCGGTAGGTCATTTCCACTACCGCGATTCGCTTTTGTCGGGAATGCGAACGCGCGGCGGAGCGATAATTGCCGCGATTTTGCTATGCAGTGCATAGCATAGCAAAATCGCGGCCGCAAACGTCGGGGGAATCGCCGGTTTTGCGATTCAGCAATCGCTAGCGTTCAGCGTGAACGCTAGCGATTGCAGGTGGAAAAGGGCCCTCAAGGACAACTGAAGTAAGAAGAATAAGAAGGCTGCCACATTAATTTCCTTTCAAACAATACCAGTTGCCTGACAGCCCTGCTGAACTATTTTGCTGCAGTAGTCTGTAGTGTCAGTCTCTGCTGCTCCCCCGCCTCCTGCAGAGCTCCAGTCCCTGCCCCCATCCCTTCCCTCCAATCAGCGGGGAGGGAAGGGACGCAGGCGGGGACCGGAGTTCTGCAGGAGGCGGGAGTAGCAGCAGACTGACACTATAGAGATAAACACAGCCTGCTCTGACAAGCTGCGTGTCAGCAGCGCGGCTGTGTTTTATGAGGGATTGCAAAGTGCAGGGGGACTTTAGGCGGGTTTGGGATAGCAACAGAGGCTGGGCTGTATAGGCAGATCCAGCCTCTGTATGCAGATAACATTCTTCAAACCCACCTCGGGTTCTCTTTAAGCTCTACGACTTTCAAAGTCGTGGAGAGGGCTGTTATCTGACTTTTATTATCTCAACTGTTATTGAACTATTTACTTTTTATCTGCCAGAGGAGAGGTCATTAGTTCACAGACTGCTCTGAAAGAATCATTTTGAATGCTGAGTGTTGTGTAATCTGCACATATTGTAGAAAGATGCAATGTTAGAAAAAACACTATATACCTGAAAATAAAAATATGAGAATATTTTCTTTGCTGCTAATCTTCTAGTAATTATTCATAGTACACAACCAATTCACTATATCATATTTTTTGTTCCGCTTCAGTGTCTCTTTAAAGGAAATAAATATGGCAGCCTCGTTATCCCTCTCACTTCAGTTGCCCTGTACAGATTATCAATGCCTGTTCTGCGTAAGTATCACCATCCTGAAGGTGGCAATACTAATGCAGGTCCCTGAGAGGAGGCATCACCCAGTGAGGTTTTGTCATTTGCTGTGCCGTTATCATATTATCACAGGATTTGTGCTGCCCTATTGCATTTAATAATGAAGCTGCACTTCATGGCTGCATTTTCATTCATAAAGGTTTTAATAATGTGTAAAAAGTGAAGCGATACCACCACAGAATACAGTGGTAAATTATCGTTATGTTTGCTGCTTTTAAAATCAGAGATGATAGGATATTACTGTATATAGTTAAAAGGAACCGAAGGTGAGAGACATATGGAGGCTCCCGTATTTCCTTTTATACTATACCAGTTGCCTCGCAGTCCTGCTCATCTTTCTGGTTAGTAGCGTCTCAATCACACATGCAGCTAATCTAGTCTGACTTGAACCGGACTAAACTGCATGCTTGTTCAGGGTCTATGGCTTAAAGTATTAGAGGCAGAGGAGGGAAGCCAGGCAATCTGCATTGTTTAAAAGGAAATAGAAATGTCAGCCTCCATAGGTCTCTCACCTAGGGTTTTCTTTAACCTCCCTGTCGTTCAATTTCTGCGGGCTTCCTGTGTAAAAAGTGGTTCAATTAACCATTTTCCTGAAAATTTTGCAAGGGTCTAGTATACATTTTGAATATAGTAAAAGTTTCAAACAAAATCATGGCAAAAAATATAATTTAATTTTACCTTCATGCCTGGCCACAATTTCCTCACTTTTCCGCTTTCTGGCAGTAACTAGCAGTTTTCACATGTTTTTGTCATTAAAATGTACAATTCTGTGCAAATTTTCACATGTAGGATTCTAGAGCAAGTGAATATCTGCATACGAATGCAAATTTTAGGGTAGGAACACACTAGGTAGAATCGCATATGCATTTTCCATAGCAAATAGAGGGAAATCTTCTCTGCCTAGTGTGTTCCTACACTCAATGTGAAAAATGCATGCAAAAAAAACAGAACCATGCCTGAGAACTGCTGGGCGAGCCTGAATCATCCATACCGGTTTCAGCTACTTTTACCTAGATGAGTCCGGCTCGTCCATACCACCAGGGAGGCTATAGATATAGGGCACCTGAAGTGTGCTCAAACTTTTTGGCGATGGAATTTCTTTTTATTTTTACAACAATAAATCACACACAAAAAAAAAAAAATAATAATAATAATTTACTCATCCGTTCGTTGTAGGTGCTCAAAATCGCTATGGTGCGTTTCCGGCTGCAGTCTAATCACATGAGGTTCCTCGAGGTGAGAAGTAATCTTGACCAATAAGGCCACAGCCGCGCACAAAGCTCGGGCTGGACTGTGATCATCCAGCCTTTGGGGGAAAATACGCATAGCGCTTTTTTTCTGGTGTGTGTGTGGGGGGGGGGGGGGATACGGGATATGTAGTGTATTACAGTGAGCATTGAGTAAATTCAATTTTGGGTTTTTGAATTGTTGCTAGGATAATGCCACAGGCATTACGTTTTAGCAGACTTTAGGTGGTGCTCTTTAGTGTCCAGTTTTAGCACAAATCTCTGCAGATTTCTTTCATGGTCTTGAAATTGTACAGAACGTTCTTAATGAAGCATAGGAAGTATGCAAGGTTCTTGCTATGCATGCAAGTAGTACGTTGAGCATACTCAGCTTATATGTCATGTCTGAGTGTAAAATGTAAAAGATCATCTACATGTAAATGTACACATTTGACTTGCATGCAGGGTTTTATTATCCCTTTAAAAAAAAAATTATATATATATATATATATATATATTTTAGAAAAGCTTTAAAGCACACCTGAACTGAGAGAGACATATGGAGGCGCACATTTCTTTCCTTTTAAACAATGCAAATTGCTTGGCTGTCCTGCTGATCCTCTGCCTCTAATGCTGGGAATACACCATACGTTCGATAATTTCCGACATGTCCGATCTTATTTCCAACTGTTTTTCTAATCCATTTTTCATACAGTAGAAGCGAATGGAAATAGATAAAGACAGATAAGAGAATTGAGTGGGAAATCAAGCGGAAAAACGAATTGAAAATCGATTGGATGGAAAATCGACCAAAAAAAACGCATTGTGTATTCCCAACATAATACATTTGGCCCTAGACAATGAGCAAGCATGCAGGTTAGGTGATCGACTGAACTCTGAATAGATTAGCCACATGCTTGTTTCAAGTGTGTGATTTAGACACTACTGCAGCAAAAGAGATCAGCAGCACAGCAAGGCAACTGGTATTGTTTAAAAGGAAATAAATGTGGCAGCCACCATGTCCCTCTCAGTTAGAGTGTACTTTAAATGGCAACATGTTGCTTTTTAAATTTCATGTTGATGTTCATATATTTAGAAGATCTCCGTTCTCAAGTCAGACAAAGACACTCACATACCCACACACACACCAATGATGGTCTGACCCCTTTGTGCGGATCTCTGCCTGTTACCAATCATTTACCTTATACATTTTGCTCTAGAAAAATCTGATTCAATGGGAAGCATAAGATTTTAGGTGAATAAGCTGAAAATGACTGATTTTGCAGATAATGCATTAAGACTAAGCACTCGAGTGTAGCTAGCCTGCAAGAAAGTGTCCGGACCATATACTCCTTGTGTACTTTATCAGCATACATGTAGCGCAACATGGACATATAGCTGCACAGAAATTTATAAGATCACCAGTGTGTATACACAGGGTCGGCAACTGGCTCTTGTGACCTCATTTATTCATAACTTGACTAGTATGACCTGGTACTTACTAATGGTGATATAGTGCAACCAGTAATAGAGTGGACCCGAAATCGTGGAAAATAAGAATCAGGGATATTTATACTTATATATGGGCTATGGAATATTATAAATATAAATGTGTTAGTTAAAAGTTTGTGGAATGTCATTCCCCAGTCTATGCTTGAAATATTCCCCATGTTTCTTACTTTTGGGAATAGATTTAAGCAGTGCATCACTGAAGAATATTATAATAAGTATACAGCAAACACTGCAGTCCTTGAAATGTCAAAAGTGCAGGTAAAGCCAATTTAAAATAATACCTCTTTTCCAGGAAGCAGTCTATATTAGCTGTGGGAAGAATATTTCACCTTATTCATGAATTTAATTTCATGGTTCGTGCACATCACCAAATATTTTCCAACCAGCATAGCCATTATATTACATATTTCATAAAGACTACAAATTATATTTGCTTGCAAACATAAATCCTCTGCCTTCTGTCCCATAAATAATCGCAGTCAAGACAAAGGGACGAGGTAGATACAATCAGCCAAGATGCGTGACTACAGAAGACTGTTTGGGGAAATTGTGCTGCCTGGTGCTGGTCTAGCCATCAAATGCAGCCCTATCATTACAGACAATTAGATAGAATGCTTTTAAAGTGGCCTTTGATGTTAGATGTGTTATTTTCATATATAATAAAAGGAAAAGCTAAATACATCAGTGAGATTACATTTTCATTTGGCGGATGGAAAACCTAAAGCATGGATGGGTTATAAAGAATGCAATTTTACACACCCATGTGTTTCACTCACATTAAACTGTCAGTTGAAAGGCTAAATGAAAGAAGCCAGAAACATTAATAAACAAAACTAGCTTGAGCCATTTCCATGTGAATGGGTTTATAGTTTTGATGTTAGTGCATCTATTGTCTGTGAAATAGAAGTAGCTATTTTTGGACCAGGTGAATATTTATGAGAATACAGCCTACACAATAACGAATAGATGGCAACAACAACACATGCACAGGAAAAGTATTAAAGTGAACCAGTCACCATATTGAGCAATTACACTTTCGGAATGGCAAAATTTCTTCCACGGAGGTGTTGAACATTTACAGGTCATATTAATTTTCTATGCTAGTCTGTACTAGTGAGAAAAGTTCCAGATCTGTCCCTAAGGCCAGGTGATCTAATACTAGCAAGGTACAGTACATTCTGTCAATGTTACCATAGCAATGTGTGTGTTACAATGGTAACCAACATGGCGCTAAGGGCCTAAACACACTAACACACTTCTGTCCCTTTTTCATTATCTGTAACATTGATATGCTGCTGAAAAGATGACAGAAGTGGACAGAAGTACTTTAGTGTGTTCAGGTCCTAATGGTGTAACAGGGAATGCTCCTCTGGCGTTAAATTGTCGAGAGCTGACTGCACATTACTATTTTACTGGCCTTTCGTGCATCTTTTACTGGCCTTTCATGCATCTTTAACTCTACAACAGTTTCTGGCTTCTACTGCCCAGATATGTAAAGGGTCTCCAGGCTAAAACTACAATCCTTCAGTAGACAACATTTACGTATGTAAAATACAATATACATGTGTTGGCTTTAGTAACCCAGCAACAAAGGAGTTCTAGCTTGTTCACAGTGCAAGACTGCAATTTGATTTTTTAACAATTGCGCCTTGTGCTTTTGTTGTGTTTTTTCATTGAAGAACACATCATGGTCGCTCCAAAAATGTTGCATGTAGCACGTTTCTGATTGTATACAAATTACAAAGCTGTAGTGTGAATACTTATAATGCGTTGTCACAGTGCTTTGCTGATCGCCATTGATTAGCAAAGTGCTAAAAAGAGAACAGAAAAGTGCCCCTTCAATTCATGCTGAGCATCTCTGCTCTTCAAGTATGAAAAAAAGAGACTCGTAGCTGTCAAATCAGCAATACAGAAACCTTTGCTCACTGTTCTGGCAAATTAAGTGTTTGGGAGAACTATTTTACATGTGTGCTTGCTGCTACGGAAAAAAATGTCTTTGAATTTAGCAATAATAATGGACTCTCAGTTTTTATGTCAGAAGACAACAACTCTAATTAACTAAGCGCCACCTAAAACAAATAATGCTAATAAAAACTTCACAAAATGTTTCTAGGCATATGGATTTCATGCATTTCAAATAACATGGTTTAAAAGTTTACTATTAAGTTCTGACTGACAATGAGAATTGTATATGGACTATATACTACTGCCTTATAAGCAGGTCTCAGTGCGGTTAAAACATTGAGTGCATATTTGAGACCATGAAAGAAGTGTTAGGAGAGATATAGCTGGCACTCATATTCTTCAGTCTCTTTGATGTATAGGACTCTGCAGCTTCCCATTTATCCTGCCAATTGTTACATTTGACTTGTAGATTGTACCGCTGAGATTATCTAGGCCTGTTCCCGATGTACGTGCTCCTGCTCCCAAATGGCTATGTTAAAGAGAATTGTTTTTGGCTTGGATTTCAAATAACCAATATAGAACTTCCTTTCTCCTTTTTAAAATAAAAAAATCTCAATGATCTATGCATGAATTATAATATAAACATACTGTATACACACACACAGAGTATAATGTCCTTATAACAGCGCCTGTATGAATATACAAGGCACAGCCAACCCTGACATAGTAAACCTCTGATGTAGTAAACTACGTTGGCAAGTCTCTTGAAAATTAACTATAGTTGGAGATATATATATATATATTTAACACACACACACACACATGTGTTTTATCAAGTATGGGCCATACCTGATAAAATGCAATAATTAGAATAGAGGACAAGTTAGGATCAAGTACAAGCTAGGAATTTACGTTGAGATGCAAATAATTCCATGTTGATGCAAATTGTAATGTTATTCAAATGCATGCAGCTTGAAAAGAACCTCAATAGGTCCATTTTCAAGGCGCATACATTTGCATAATATCACCATAACATTTGCATCAACCTGGAATGATTTGCATCCCTTCATCCCTACTACAATCCAAGAAGGATTGCGATAGTTGAAGCATCTGCCTTTTGTACAGTTTTGACCCCACCTCAGCACAATCACAAACATGTAGAGTTCCAGCCAGAAATGCTGTAACAGCAGGTTCATCTACTCCTCCCTTTCAGTTTTCACTTCCAGAGATGGCGCAGGCATGGAGGGCAGGTGGTATTTTCCTATTAAATATTCTGCTTCACTTTACATCATATTATCTTCTAATAACCATTTTGCTTTAACTACTATAGTCATTCCACCAAAAAAGCAAAGCATTTGGTTTTGTGTCAAGAAATATGGATGCCCAAGCACCCCCTGGGGTAAGAGCTACACTGCAATTGGGGAGAGACCTGAGAGTCTGTCAGCCGGCTTTGGGCAATTGCCCAGTTTGCTCTTTGTAAGCACCAGCCCTGTATTTTCATGTCCCGCCCCGTCCTCTGTATTTCCCTGTCCTGCCCCACCTGGTTCATTTTTCATGCCACCCGGCTGGGAAAAAGTTCTGGGGAGAACACTGCTATATATACTCCGAAAGTGCTTCAAAACATGTTGATGCTCTATAAATACTAAGTAATAATTTTTGCACATTTTCATCGACATAACATGAACCTTTCAGCTGCTATGGTGTTGACAAACTAAAGCCACAGACTCCAGTATCGTCTTCCTAAAGCAGAAGCTGATTACAAACACTCACTTTCATATGTCCATAAGGCAACATTCACATTCATCACTACACAGGAGCAAAGAAAATCATTAATTTGTGCCCATGTAAGCCAGGCATATGGCCAAAGCCACAGGATTATAGCAAGTCAATAGTCTTTCAAATTCACAGAATCATATTGATTTGCAGGCAGCTGTCTCAGACTGTTTGTGTCTTCAACAGTGAATCAGTGCAAGATATGGCTTTGTTAAGAGTTTCTAAGTGGAGGGCTTGGAAAAGTAGTGATGAGCGGAGCCCAGTTAACTATCCCTGGCGGTGCATTTCTGTCTGGAATTATGAGTCAAACGTGGTAAATTTTTTTCAAGAATTTTAGGCCTCCAAGTCATAACAACAAAATATATCAGAATAAAGGCCTGGTAGACATTCTGCATATAAATATAAGACTGGAACACAAAATTGTTGAAATAATTAAATTTATCAATGAACTGACAAAATAGCAAAACTGTACAAATAAAAATAAGACAGCAGATTATAACAGTATGTACATGCAGTACAGTATATACAGTGATGTGAATAACTATTTGCCCCTTCCTGATTTCTTATTCTTTTGCATGTTTGTCACACTTAAATGTTTCTGCTCATCAAAAACCGTTAACTATTAGTCAAAGATAACATAATTGAACACAAAATGCAGTTTTAAATGATGGTTTTTATTATTTAGTGAGAAACCTGAACCTAATAACTGGTTGGGCCACCTTTAGCAGCAATAACTGCAATCAAGCATTTGTGATAACTTGCAACGAGTCTTTTACAGCGCTCTGGAAGAATTTTGGCCCACTCATCTTTGCAGAATTGTTGTAATTCAGCTTTATTTGAGGGTTTTCTAGCATGAACCGCCTTTTAAAGGTCATGCCACAACATCTCAATAGGATTCAGGTCAGGATTTTGACTAGGCCACTCCAAAGTCTTCATTTTGTTTTTCTTTAGCCATTCAGAGGTGGATTTGCTGGTGTGTTTTGGGTCATTGTCCTGCTGCAGCACCCAAGATCGCTTCAGCTTGAGTTGACGAACAGATGGCCGGACAGTCTCCTTCAGGATTTTTTGGTAGACAGTAGAATTAATGGTTCCATCTTTAACAGCAAGCCTTCCAGGTCCTGAAGCAGCAAAACAACCCCAGACCATCACACTACCACCACCATATTTTACTGTTGGTATGATGTTCTTTTTCTGAAATGCTGTGTTACTTCTACGCCAGATGTAACGGGACACGCACCTTCCAAAAAGTTCAAATTTTGTCTCGGTGCACAAGGTATTTTCCCAAAAGTCTTGGCAATCATTGAGATGTTTTTTAGCAAAATTGAGACAAGCCCAATGTTCTTTTTGCTTAAAAGTGGTTTGCACCTTGGATATCTGCCATGCAGGTCGTTTTTGCCCAGTCTCTTTCTTATGGTGGAGTCGTGAACACTGACCTTAATTGAGGCAAGTGAGGCCTGCAGTTCTTTAGAGGTTGTCCTGGGGTCTTTTATGGCCTCTCGGATGAGTTTTCTCTGCGCTCTTGGGGTAATTTTGGACGGCCGAACACTCCTGGGAAGGTTCATCACTGTTCCATGTTTTTGCCATTTGTGGATAATGGCTCTCACTGCGGTTCGCTGGAGTCCTAAAGCTTTAAAAATGGCTTTATAACCTTTACTAGACTGATAGATCTCAATTACTTTTGTTCTCATTTGTTCCTGAATTTCTTTGGATCTTGGCATGATGTCTAGCTTTTGAGGTGCTTTTGGTCTACTTCTCGGTATCAGATAGCTCCTATTTGAGTGATTTCATGATTGAAACAGGTGTGGCAGTGATCAGGCCTGGTGGTTACTACAGAAATTGAACTCAGGTGTGATAAACCACAGTTAAGTTATTTTTTAACAAGGGGGGCAATCACTTTTTTACACAGGACCATGTAGATTTGGAGTTTTTTTCCCTCACTAAATAATAAAAACCATCATTTAAAACTGCATTTTGTGTTCAATTATGTTATCTTTGACTAATAGTTAACGGTTTTTGATGAGCAGAAACATTTAAGTGTGACAAACATGCAAAAGAATAAGAAATCAGGAAGGGGGCAAATAGTTTTTCACATCACTGTACCTAGTACATTCGGGATTCCATACAGACTTTTTTCTCTTAGGCATCAGTCTTGCTGCAGCAAACAACACACATCCTGGTTTGTGCATTTTTTTTGGAGAGTTGGCGGAATGTAGGATGCATGGTGCCCAACTCTGGCATCTGCTGATACTTCTTGCAGATGTATTCACAAACCTTCCATATAAAGTCTGCATGCGTTCCTGGCCTGTCACTGCGCTGCTTGAACAGAATGTACGTATTCCAAAGACTCTGTTCCAGGAGATGTCAAAATATTTTTTTGTAATATTTTTTTCTGTTTGCGGACTGTGGGGTAGAAATTCATCGCCTGGTCGGCTCTGTCCACGCCACCCATCGTGTTGTTGTAGTCCAGTATGACTTGAGGCTTGTCGATGACTTTACCTCCTCTTGTTCTGGTGGTGACGGTTGAGGTGTCATGGACTGTGCTGAGGAGACACACATCCTTCTTGTCACGCCAGCAGAGAGCCAACATGTTTCCCTTCGGCCAAGCCACAATGTCCCCAGTTTTGAGTTTTTGTTTGGCGAAGGTTGTTGGCATCTCTCACCTTTTGGGCCTAACAGTACCGTAGGCATCCATTTTGTTTTTGATCAATATTTCAAACAGTTCAGGAGAATTATAAAAGTTTTCTGTGGTCACACAGTAGTCCTTGTTCAGCAAAGGCTCAAGCAAAGACTGTACAGATAATGTTGCCAGTCCGTAATCCTTGAAAGCGGGGTTGAATTTAGTCCCTTTGCCGGTATACAGAATGGTGTTCCATATATATCCCATTGCTGCCTCGCATAGCATTTACGATTTCACACCAAAGCGGGCCCTCTTAGATGTGATAGACTGTATCCAGGACAGTCTCCCCTTGTAGGCCATTAGGCTTTCATCAACACTTATGTCCCTCTGGGGTATATAAGCGTTTTGGAAGTTTTCCACTACCAGCTGATAAACCTCGCAATGTTTTTTCAGCTTTGCCGCAGGGTGGGTAGACTCATCGAAGGTGGTGTTGTCTGAAAAGTGCAAATACTTCATGATAAGTCCAAAACGGTATTCAGACATCACCGTGCCAAAGAAGCGGGTAGCAATGACCTTGTTAGTTGACCAATACCATTTCTGCATGGGGCTTCCCCACCACCCCCTGCAGGATAATTAGTCCTCCTTTGTGACCGGCTTCCACGTCCTGCTGCTTGAAAAAGCGCCCTCGTGGAGCAGCCAGTTGTTGTGTGGTGTAGCGGTCTGTTTCCACCACTACTTTCTCAATGACAGCGTCATTGAAAAAGAACTGCAAGTAGGCCGGGTGGTTGTGCTCACACTCCACCTTCAGGCCAGGCTCCCCAGTAAAATGGAAATGTGGGGGCAGTCACAGAGCCTGAGTAGTGTCAATTGGGCACCAAACCCGTACATCACTAACCTCGGTGCCGGTAGTGATGGAGTCACCATCGCTCTCGCAACACGAGTCAGCTGACAAATCTCCAGGTACGTCACGGTCACTCGAGTCCATCAGCGACTGCAGATCAGGATTGCTGTCCTCGAACTCCATCAGCGATTCCGGTGTGAGACACCTTGAGGCTGACGCCATAGCAGGTGACGAGCAAGTGACAGGCAGAGAGTAATCAAATTCAGGCAGAGGCGGCAGGCAAAGAAAATAGTCGAAATCCAGGCAAAGGTCGGTACAGGCAGCAGGCAAACAGAATAGTCGTAATCCACACAGAGGTCGGTACAGGCAGCAGGCACACAGAATAGTCGTAATCCAGGCAGAGGTCGGTACAGGCAGCAGGCAAAGAGAGTAGTCAAAATCCAGGTAACAATCAGTAACAGGTAATCCAAAGTATAAGACAGATCAGGCAGATCACAGCACTCAGAAGCAGCAGAGAACCAAATGGCTACAATGCATTGGATACAAATGTATTTGACTCATTTGTATCCGATACAATGCAGATTAGAGCCAATCACCATTTTTAAAATTCCCACACCTCCCCAATGACGTCACACCGCCCGACCTCACGCCGCTTCGCTCATCTGATTGGCTGTCGGGTCCCCGAAAGAAGAGTGGGGACGTGGGGATCCCGGCAGCTGGAGAACGATGCAGGCACCCAGGGAGAGAGGCTGGAGTTCTTCTGCACAGCGCCATCCACACAGCAGGACTCCAAAACAACATGCAAAGCAGGTATTTTGCTAGCCCGAGCTGAGCTTGGGATTACCGCTTCCAGCTAAATTCTCCCACCCCTGGCTTACCGCTACGGAGGTTAAATTGTGTGGAATCAGAACACACCCTTACTGGACACAAATTAACCTAAAAGTCTCTATGGAAAAAAGCACTGCTGTCGTATGGTATTGTAGCCCTTTCAGAGTAACAAAGTGTGATATGGTAATGTATTGCCAAGTAGAATGTGTAATATTCGCTTGATAGGCTAAATTTCACCTTGCTATGAAGAGGCTTAGCACTATGGAACTAAAACGACGCATAGGAGGCCTAAAGCGAGCATCTGGTCGCATGTACTTGCGGTTGCTAGGCGACCATAGACACAGAGCGGGGAACCTTCCAGAAACCGTGCGAGCAGAGCGCGTGAGGCAGCGCAGGTGCTGTAGGCAGAGTGGCGCGAGACATAGGCTGAGGAGACTGGTTATAACCAGTTCTCATCACAGAGCACAGTCAGACAGGCAGGCAGCGTTGAGCAAGGGAAGCGGAGGCCCACAGAGCAGCAGCCACCCCATGAGGTAGAGAGGGGGCCCGGCGGCAGCTAACCGGACACACACAGCAAAGGAGAGAGAGTAGCCAGGAGTGACAGAGACCAGGCAGCAGTTGGAAAAGCTAAAGAGACGCCAGGCCAGATCCAAGCCTAGTACAGAGAGACATAATTGAGCCAGATGAGTATGAGAATTGCGACTTCATTAAGCCACAGACTGTAATCAGAGTAGTAGTCATCCAAAGACGAAAAGAGTCAGAATTCAGTGGTGATTGTTGGAGGAAAGTGACAGTTAACTGCAGCATACTGAATTGTATCCTCTGATGAAGGTGGTGTGATTAGGATCTGCCTGTCTGATATACCCTTAAAGAAATGTTAACCTTTTGATGCTATACAATACATTTCTGCAATATAGCACTGTATTGCCTAAGAAACAAAGACCATGCCTAGGTTACAGCCCAGTATTATTAACTGTGTCGCCAGAGAGTAGATGGCCTCTGTCAAGCCCCTCATTTGATGTGTAAAGCTCAGCCGCCAGTAGTGCCTGTGATCCTGATACATTTTGCCTGTCAGCCTGCATCAGTCCCTCAATATATATATATACCAACAGCGTAATATTAAAGTAAATGATAAGTGATATATGTTCTACGTAAGTGCAAGGCCTGTTAGAAAGAAGAGAGGGTTTAAGAAAAAGTAAACCTGTCAGCTAAACACAACCAGCTCTGTTAACCTACCAGCAGCAAAAACAGAGAAGAGTTGTACTGGAGTCACTCTGCATCCTGTGGCAGTAAAGGAACTACAGTAAACGGACCATAGCACCAGAGAGAGAGAAGGAGTTAACGGAGATTGTTATGCAAGTGTTGCAATTGCATAAGATGGAGCTGCATAAAGTGTGAAATCTAAACAGCATAAAGAAGGAGTTGTCTTGCTAAAGAAATATAGTGGTGCTGTACCAGGGTGCATTGGTTTGTTTTGTTTCTTTTATTTATTTTAAATTTCTTTGATCCCTTATTGGTTTGTTTGGTTATTTTTATTTTATTATTATTTTATTTTGAGGCCCCAGTATAGATAGATAGAGAGTCTGAGAAATCCTCTGAGCCAAAGAGTGGAATTCATTTCAGTGCCTCACCCAAAAAGTAAAAGTTGCTTCAGTACCATAGAGGAACTCTAATACCTAAGGTTTTGCTGAGCAATATAGCTTGGACTTGGTATCAAGGGACAGAGACTGCTAGAACTGAAGTTGCTCAGTAGACCTGTTTTTGCCCAAGTCCTTATACCTCAGCATATGATACTGTGATGAACAAGTGTTGTATTGAGTAGTGGTTGATGATTGTAAGAAAGAAAATGGAACTGTTGTAGCTCATTTATTTGTGAGAAGTATTGTAAGTAACCTGAATTTCATTTCGCAGCTTTTACCGCTACACCGGCTTTGAAGAGGAGAAGATTTAACTGACCCTTAATGTGAAAATAATATATATATATTTGTGTTGAGAGTTGTTACTGGTTGAGAAGTTACCAGTTGACCATTGTTTAGGTCACAAATACATTCTTGATATTCGCATTCAAGTCCGTATCTGGTGAATTCCTCTCAGTCGGGGCTGAAGAAGGGATAAACCGGGTTACAGTATTCCTTTGTTAAAACAAATGTAAATTTCAAGTTCTCATTTCTGTGCAAAAGAAAACCAACATCTAAGATGTGGTTCTTCAGAATAATGGGCAGAACCATAGAATTATTCCTGTGTTTCAAGCATGCAAGTCATTCTTTCCTTATTCTTTAATTTCCATCCTTTTAACTAAACCGATCAAGAATGACTCCCCCTAAACTCTCCCTCCACCTCGTTTCATGTTGGACTTTCAGTCAGGCCATCCCTTTTCAGCTGGAAGTGGGGCACAGTATCATCACAATGATGTAGGGGTGGGGCTGGAGTTCCTGTGATTCTGGAGGAGTCAGAACAGCGCCTATTGGAGCCAAATTGCCTCTAAGTGGTTCAGGCTCCATGGCTGCTTGGTAAAATGATGATGTCATGTAACCTCAGAAATTAAAGTGTGAGGGGTGGAGTTTCTGTGGTGGTGCCTAACCCTAAGACCTCTTCCCTCTCCCCCCGTGCCTAAATCTAACCCCCCTGATGGAGCCCAACCCCAAATTCCCTTCCTTAAGGTAAAACTCCCCCCCGCCCCCATTCCGCAAAGCTGCGATATGCAGCTATGACGGTAAAGTTGGGTGCCTGGAGGGGCCTGATTAGTGGCATTTGACAGGCCTTGCAAAAAAAAGGCATGCGGATAACTAGATTGTGCTGCATGTGAAAAACGCATTCAAGTGTGAACTAGCCCATTGATGAACATTGATTGCAGTTTTCCTGTGCATAAAACGCACAGGAAAAACTGATGAGTGTGGATCCAGCCTTAAAGGGAACCTGAACTGAGTACAATTATTTAAAATAAACACATGACGTAGCTGCAAATGAATATTACATACTAACCTCACCATTAGT
The DNA here is from genome assembly GCF_040937935.1 of Hyperolius riggenbachi. Classification (NCBI taxonomy): domain Eukaryota; kingdom Metazoa; phylum Chordata; class Amphibia; order Anura; family Hyperoliidae; genus Hyperolius; species Hyperolius riggenbachi. The sequence goes on along the minus strand of NC_090650.1, from coordinate 138,433,556 downwards.
TCCTTGCAGAAGCTTACTCACTTTCTTCTTACAGTGATCCCTTCCAATACTGACAATATTTTGTCAGAACTGAAATATATCAGTTACTGTCAGTTATATATCAGCAGCTGTCAGTTACAACTGAATTGCAAGGTAATGTACATGGTTCCCTATGGCTCAAGTGGGTGATATTACAGTTTAACAGTGTGCTGACCAGGAAGCTGTTATGGGGTAATGGTCATTTTTAAAATGGAGGATGGAGAAATTCATTGATCACAGTGGATAAATGGGACACAGGCGAGGATAAAGAGAGTGAGTAGTAGACTACACAGAAGGTAAGTATGACCTGTGTATGTGCAATGATTGTGGAATTATCTCCGAGGTCAGCGCACAACAAGTGCGCTGACACTGCAAACCCCCCCAAGCGCTTGGAAAAGGGAACCCAGCTTTGGTTCAATGCACCTGTAGAGAGGAATTCCAACCGGCAGATGGAGCTGTGGAGTACAGAGGAACTCGATCTCTGTACAACCACAGATGCCAGATGTAGATTGTACGAATTGAAGCAATACAGAGCAAGATAGCCTCTCTCTCGAGAGAGAGAGTGAGCACAGAGACAGAATGTATGTATGTCCACTAATCTAGTCGCCACCCGGCGACGGTTGACATAAAACAGCGAAGACCAAGTGAGAAAGCAATCGCAAGAATGGCGATTGCTAATAGAGACACAAGACTGAGTAAAGACAGATCATAAGAAGAATAAAGACAAAACCAATTACAAACTATAATCCAACACGAAAGAACAGACAGGACTAGCTACACACGTTAAGCGCAATAGCGACAAAGTGCATGCAAGGCACGGTCACCGCACGTTAAGCGCAACAGCGATAAAGCGTATCAACCCTGACTAACAAATGAAGCATGAAAAAAGAAAACAAACAAAAAACGCGAATGCTTGCTAATCGGTTGCCTCACCCAGACAACAGCAAGCGTTCGTTCTGGACAAGACAGACAAAAGGAGTAACCAGTAGCAGTCGCTGCTCTGGCTACACTCCAAGACAGAGTACCGAGAGATCCACCACCTCTACCGCTAGGGCGAATGCGATCCCAACAGACAGACAGAGCAACCAGTAGCAACCGCTGCTCTGGCTTACACTCCAAGACAGAATACAGAAAGATCCACTGCATCTACTGCTAGGGTGAATGCGATCCAAACAGACAAAGTGATTCACTGTCAGCCGCAGTTGGAGAAGGTGCAATTGCAACAGATAAGACAGAACTAGGAAATACAGATAATAACAACCTGACTGCACTAGAAGGTGTAATGATCCGCTCAGCTGGATGCACGGGCAGACAGCTGTTTGACCATTCCTCTAGTCTGTGGGCTGCAGGTCTCTGCAAGAGAGACCTGTATTTCCATTACAAGTTTCTGGTCTGTTCTGCTGCTGAGGAATTTGCATACACTCGTTATGCAAATCCCCTACCTGCCTCCTTTGATTACTTGCAGTATAAAGAGCGATGCTTCCCAGAGTCCTTTGCTGGTCATAAGGGTTAGTTCCTGTGAAACACTCCAAGTGTCAGCCTTGCTCTTTGTTTGAAGATTAGCTTAGAGTAATTCCTGGAACTGCACTAGGCAGTTTCCCTAGTGCAGTTAGGATTGCATATCTGTTTTGTTTGTCTGTTGTGATTGTCCTGTCCCAGCGGTGGTCGACAGGAAATCGTTCTGTGTGTCTGGGTGCTGACCGGAAAAGCAGTTGTTGCTGGTAGCCCCTTCTGATCTGTCTTGCCTGGATCGCACTCGCCTAGCGCTAGTGCTGTGGATCCTTCTGTCCTGTCTTCCTGGATCGTACTAGCCTCTTGCGCTAGTGCTGTGGATCCTATCTCTCGCTTGTTCCTGTTTTCGTGTGTCCGTCTTGTCTGCTACGAACGCTTGCTGGAGGCTCGGTGAGGTAACCGTTAAGCAAGCGCTCGCGTCCTCTGTTTCATGTTTGTCTGTCGGTGGTTAGTTAGGCGTGCTTGTCTCTGTTGTGCTTATCACGCGGGGACCGCGCATAAACGCGTGCACTGTTGCGAATGAGTGCGGTGTTTGCGTTTAGCTAGCGTTTGTTATTTTCTTTATCTTCTCATTGTATGATTTGCTGTGCCTTTGCTACTCTCGTGCTCTGCCTTGCTGTAGCCTCTGGCAATTGGCTCTCTCGCGATTGCGTTCCTACTTCATATCTGCTGTTGTGTATGCACCGTCGCGGGTTGGCGACTAGTTTGGTGCACACACATACAATCTGTCCCTTTGCTCAATCTCATTAGCAATCGCTTCAAAGGCGATTGCGTTCTCACTCGGTTTCCTTGTTGTGTGTCTGCCGTCACAGGTGGCGGCTAGATTGGTGGACATACATACATTCCTCATCTGTGCTTATTCGGTCTTGTGTCTCTGTTAGCAATCGCCATCTCTAGTGATTGCCTTCTCACTTTGTCTTCATGGTTGGGTGTTCATCGTCGCAGGGTGGCGACTAGTTTGGTGAACATGCATACCCTCTGTCGCTTTGATCTCTCTCTTTCAGGGCTATCTTGCCCTGCGTTTCTTCCCTTTGTGCAATTCCTGTCTTGCGTGTGTGGCAGGGCAGAGGAGCCGTTCCTCTGCACTCCACAGCTCCCCCTGTCGACAGGAATTTCCCTCTACAGGTGTATTGCACCTTTTGCTGGGTTCCCGCAAATTATACGCTTGTGGAGGATTTCCGCAGTGTCAGCGCACGTCTTGTGCGCTGATCACGGAGAGAATTCCACAATTGTTACAGAAGGAATGCTAGTGCACTCCAAAGGATAACTACTCTAAAGCAATATTAACAAACAATCAGCAGAGGGGCTAAAACGCAAGGTAAGTCCAGCAGAATCAAACCTTTATGACCAGCAGGGAATTCTGGGAGGAAATGGCATTTATACTGCAAGCCTTCAAAAGAGGCAGAGCTATCAATAACCAGACGAAGGAATGCAGATCCCAGGTGTTAAAACTAAGGACTTCACACCTAGTCTAGGATATTGTTTATATTGTTATTGATTCCTGTGTATGACTCTGGCTAAACTCTGACTCTGATCTCGCTTACTGATTGTGTACCTCTGCCTTTCTGCCTCAAGTTGCTTACCTCTGCCCGATTTCCGTTTACTCTTCTGCCTTACGATTCTGCTCTTCTCTGTTGCCGACCCTTGCCTGTTTGACCATTCTGCTCACCAGTGGGCCCTCGCCACTGGTGAGGTGTTAGCTTAACCAGCTCCTCTGGTGAAGTTGCTCTACTAGGCTGCAGTACAGCCTTAATCGCCTGCTCCTCAGATGATCAGTAATTGCAGTATTATTTGTAGCGCCTGCTCCTCAGGTGTCCTCTAGGCTACAGTACAGCCTTAATCGCCTGCTCCTCAGGTGATTAGTAATTGCAGTATTATTGCAATCGCCTATCACTGGGTTGCAGTTCTGTCTGAATCACCCGCTTCTCAGGAGATTCTATCTCTTCAGTTTCAGTATCCCCAGCTTGCTGGGGTTTGTACTTTATTATACGGGCAGAACGCCGATTGTATCTCACCAGTCTCTCTGGTGAGGTCTCGCTAAACTATTAATGTTATTGTACTCCCTCACACGGTCAGTGAGCCGATAGTACCTCACCAGCCCCTCTGGTGAGGCCTTGTTGTTCCATTAAAGTTCTGAACTCTCTTACATGGTCAGTGTATCGTTAGTACCTCACCAACCCCTTTGGTGAGGTCTTGTCAAATTATAAGTCACGGTTGCACCAAGCACTACATACTCAGCTCCTTGTGCTGCTATACTGGTATTATTGGTGATTCTGAAGATCACACATAATCAGGTATAGCGTCTGCATTATTGGTGATTCTGCAGATCACCAAATAATCAGACATCTGAGCTGCGACACCCAACCGTTCCATGAAGTAAATGTATTGTTACATTGGCACATTTCAGGTGCTGAGTCATATTAAGCCCTATTGAACTATCAGCTAGGGAAGGTGGTGTGTTGGGAGCTGGGAAAATGGCTAGTGTGAAGATCTGAGAGTTAGACATGGGCCAAGTTGTGAGGGCTTTTGTGGTTAGTACCTACCAAAAGTGTCCAAAGGAAGAAAAAAAATGGTGAACCGGCAACAGGATCGGGGCACTAAAATTCCATTGCTGAGCACTGAGATTAGACCATCTGGTCTGCTCAAATAACAGCTACTGCACCACAAAGTGCTGAAAACGACATGCTTGTCATCAGAGAGGAGTGTCAATACACATATTGCATCGCAGCTTGCTGAACATAAGGGTTGTGTTCCCACAGACCAGTCAGAGCACCATACTGAATCCGCTCCACTGCCATTCCTACATTGGCTTGTAAGCATGAGAATTGCAGTATAAAACAATGAAAGGAGGAGGCTAGGTCAGATTAATTACACTTTGTGCGTTTCCAGATTCCCCAGATGTTGGTCCAATCAAGCGTTTGTGGGATGTGCTGGAAAAACAAATCCATGGAGACTTAACCTCACAACTTACAGGACTTTGAAAGATCTGCTGTTATCTTGGTGCCATATACCATCAAACAACCTCAGAGGTCTTCTGAAGACTATGCCTCAATGGGTCAGAGATATTTTGGTGTGCAGGCATGATGTATGGGTGTAGTGTGGGGGTACAGAGTCATATATGTAGATTAGATGTTTGGTATACAACAGGTGTGTCATATGTGTGGATGTAATGTATGTGGGGGGATGCAGTGTTATAAATGAGGGTGTATTGTGAAATGGGACAGTATTGTATGAAGGAATGATGTAGTTAATGTAATGTGAAAAGCAAATGAGTTGCATTGTGTGAGGGCATAATATTTCAGTACAAACATTTATGTAGAGGTGTAATATGTAAGGGTGGTGCAATATAATGTGTGGGTGGGCTGTACTGCTGGGAGATATCTCTCTTTTTCCTGTGCCTCATTCTCCTCCACTTTTCTTTCACCAAAACTTATTTTACCTCCCCATCTCTCCTTCTCTGCTACCTGAAGTACCCAACAAGCAATATAGTACTAAAGGTGGGAGAAGTATTATTCAAGTTGCATTAACCAGAATGGACTTGAGCGATTTTTTTTCACTTTGAAAATGATGAAAAGTTGCTTTATAGAGCAGAGATGATTCATGAAAGAAATTCTGTGAATCAACCCCTTGTTTCCTCATCACCTCTGTCTCTCACCTTTCTCTGACGCACCTCTGTGGTGCAGAGTGTTGTTTGTTTTGCTAGATGCTGTAACTCCTTTTTCTATTGCCTGAGGAAGCGGGCACTGACCCGTGAAACGCGTTGCTTTGTTTTATCTGGAGTTCGTTAATAAATAGACTGAATGTACAGTCGTGTTGTGTCTGCTTGGAGGAGGTAAGTCCACCACTGCCTCCTCTAATAACCACATTTTTGGCTTTTAAGCTCCTTTAAATCCCCTTTTATCCTTTTGGCGCCTCTGTTCTCTCCTATATAATACCTACTCAGTAGGGAGTCCTTGGGCAAGACTCACTAACACTGCAGGGTGTACTAGAGGTGCCTGCAGCTCTCAAAGATGAATCCCACAGGAGCAAAGCGCTGTGCAAATGTTAGCATTATTATAACCTCTTTCCTCACCCCTAAATCTTGGTTTGTCTCTCAGTATAAGAGTGATAAGGAAGACCACAATGGATTACCACTAAGTCATGTAATGCTAAACTTTTTTAAATTGCAATTAGTTTAAATTATATTTCATGAAATGCTTGTAAACATGTGTCTGAATTGGGGATATACGTCTGTGATAATGATGAATCTTTTATTCTGCTGCAGTGCTAGCTCCTAGTCACAGCTCTGATATTTGGATGTATTAATGCTTACCTCTTAGCACAAGCCAAATTTCTCCATTTACCGTTTATTGCAGTCTCAGTAATGACAGACAAGATTGGTTTTCTTGCTGCGTGACTGCATTTTGCAGATTAGACCATTGTTAAAAATATTTAGCAATGAGTGTTTTTTATAGTTATCGTGTTTCACAAGTTGTTCATATTTTTTTATTTAACAACATAACTCCTAGATAATGTATTTTACTTAATATTTTGCCAATGGTGATGTTCTCACTCCAGCCTTCTTATTTTTATATTCGAAATCAGAAGACACTTTATTGAACCCGTGTCTAACACACACTTACAAAAGTAATGCTCAAACATAAAAGCCGGCACCATAAAGCGCAAACAAATGCTTTTTTTTTTACTTCTTGCCACCTAGGAAGTCTTTAGATTTTGCTATGCAAATAACATTCTGAATATGATCCGCTGTTAGAGTGTGCTGGTCAGAATTGAGCATTACTATGTGGCGGTATGAAGGGCGCATGCCAAAATGTACCTTGCAGCAACACATGAAAAACTGCCATTGCAGATGAGGGATTGCAGGGAGGAATGGCAGCTAATCTACTGCTAGGTACTAAAAAAAAAAAGTGTAGTTACCCAGCAAATATTACAGAGAACACTCTGAAACAAAGTCACTCCAATGCAGCCATAACACGTTGAGTTATGATCCACTTCGAATGCACATCAATTAAAGACCACATTTTCACATTTGTTTGCTATAACACTACCCGTGGATCTTGCAAGAAAGAACAAAGAAAGCTGAGGTAAAGGTATAGCTGCCTGGGTGGAAACAATAGAGGACACTGCAGCCAAATAGTAGTACTGATGGGTCATAGCACTGCAAAGATCAGTGCAATAATGCAGTTCGATCAGTTCTCAATAGTCTTCCAGCTGAAATCTACTGAGAATGGATGTGCCCTGTGTAGAAGAAATTGATCCCTCTCTGATCAGATTCCATTCGAAGAGTGGTGATGTTTAACAAAGGAAAACGACATAATGAATTCAAATGTCTTTTGTTCTATAGCATAAATAGTAGGAACAAAACAGGATGAGGGTTTAGAGGCCCAAGTAATACAATGTGAGTAATAAAGCGTAGTTTTTAATTACAATTTGCCTTAAAAGTCAGATATGATATAGGTCAGGTGTTGTAAAATAGAATGGCCTAACGCATGTTTCACAGCTTTTAACCTAGCCGTGGATAAAGGCTATGATCTATCTCTCTTCTGGCTCACAGTTTTAATATTTTGATATGCACTTTATAGCACCTAAACTATTACTAGACTCCTCAATACAGGAGTTATCTCCCTCTAGGTGATTTATCCTGGCCAGCTACTTACTCACAGGTGATAATCACTTGAACACTCCATAACTTTTGGTATCTGGTTATGGATATGCTGCCTAGACTTATGATAGTTAATTTACCCCCCCGAACACTGACCATTTGGTTTGTACATGTTACTATGACACCTGGCTGACCAGACAGACATAAAGGATACATGAAGCATTGGATGTACACTTGTTTCTTTATTATTTGAGTTTTGTGCAGTCTGTTTTCTTGCATCAGACAGCTTTTGGTTACAAGCCTGCAGTCCTAGTTACTAGTTTCTATCTTTGAATCCGATAAGTTAATCTTTGAATCAGATGATTTAATTTACCTTATGTCACAAACTGTGAATATTGCAGCATTATGTCTCTGAAGAAGCGGCTAGGTTAAAAGGCATGAAACATACCGGTACATTAGGCCATTCCAATGTACCTCATGTGACCTATGGACTTTTAATATCTATATCATATCTGACTTTTAAGGCAAATTGTAATTAAAAGTTATGTTTTACTACTCACATTGTATTACTTGGGCCTATAAACCCTCATCCTGTTTTGTTCCTTCTATTTCTGCTTTTTATCAGAGGGGTAGCCAACAAACTATTGCCTATTATTATAAATAGTTTTGGTCTATAACAGTGACACAGACTGATATGGAATAATAAAGATATGCAAAGCAGAACCATCATTTTAATAACTATTAAACTAAAAGCAGAGGGGCCAAGGGGATGGTACTCGCCTTGCAGCAGTACAGTTCTAGTTCCAAATCTTGGAGAGAAATCTATGTTTATGAAGTTTGTACGTTGCTATGTTAAAAGAGTTTCCTCCAGGTACTTCAGATTTCTTCAACATATTTGTAACGATCGGTGTAACACAGAGAGGATCTGATTACCGGTGATCTGCAGTATCACCGAGAATGCAGATATATACCCGATTATTGATGATCTGCAGTATCACCGATAATCAGATATATCTCTAACCTCTGGACACCTGAGTAATATGAGTGTTTGGTGCAACCGTATACTTTGAAGAGAGCACCCGAGGAGCGGGTGCTAGGCAGTACGAGATACTGCTTAGAGAACGGGTTCCTTCCACTGGTCTGATGCTCCCCAAGGGGCGGAGCCAGGCTGAGAGTGGGAAGGATCAGAGAGTGAGTGACACCAAGGTGAAGTGTCACTGACAGGACTGGAAACTATCTCCCAACAGGGAAGATAGTTCTCGAGGTCGGACAGGCCAGGTCGTTAACACACAGACAGATTAAGTACAGAAACAGGAGACAGATGCGGAATCCTAAGACTAGCAGAGTTTGGCAACAGAGTATCAGATATAGCGAAGTACCTAATCAGAGATCAGAAGAGTAGTCAGAAAAGCAGGTGGTCATAACAAATAATCGACAATGCCTAGACTTAGGTGTGAGCTCCTAAATCATCAACACCCGGAACTGGTCTAGAATATAACACAGCTGTTAACAGGATTCCTAGACACGATGTGAGCTCCTTGGTCATCAACACCTTGGAAACTGGTCTAACAAATAACTTAGATAGTAACGCAGTTAATAACAGAATTCCTTGACTAAGGTGTGAGCTCCTTGGTCATCAACACCTTGGAAACTGATCTAGCAAATAACACAGATACTGACAAAAGGTCTGAGTGCTACCACGTAGTGATCGCAACGGCAGACAACCAGCAAATGCCCAGCCATACCAGAACTTTGTTGTGAAATGCCCGCTGCGCTGCACGCGGAATCCGCCGCCATGCCACCAGCGCATGTGGCGGTTCCTCCGCGTTCAGGCAGACACAAAGATGAGTGAGCAGTTGCATCAGCTGCCACGCTGGACGCGGAACCCGCCGCCCTGCTAGAGGTGCATGCGGCGGTGCTTCCGCGTTTTCTCACAATATTCCCAATAACATGCTGATCAGTCAATTGGTTTCCACCCTTGCAAGCCTTATATGATTTCAGAAGATCTTCTCTATACAGACCCCCCTTAAATTGTTTTGCACAACTAGAGGATTCAAACACCAACAATTAACTAAAGCAACAAAAAAAGCACCCAGACAACTGTAAGTCAAAGGCCCACTTAACTGTAGAAATGGATGCACCTGTCACCCCACATCCAACAAGCAAGGTGCTCACCAGATCCATATCCTATAGAGATTTGGGTTAAAAGATGCCTAGTTAGCCCTTTCCGCTCCACTGTCCGACAGTAGAGCTCTCCACAGCTCTTAATGTTGGACCACATGCAACAGGGAGCATTGGGCTGCAGTTAGCCGCACTGTTGTTAGATCCAGCCCAACAAAGTGTCAGACCCCTCTTATTGGAAAGGGTTAAAGGGCCTCCCCTTTATGTCTAGCTTGATCTAATGCCTTAGATGACCAGTCAACTCAAAGAGACATAATGCAGCCTACAGTTTAAAAACATTCACTAAAGTATAGTACTACACTTACATCAGCGAGTGTTAGAAAATGCAAAGAGTTTCATTCACGGGCTCCCCCATTTTTTTAACGCTGGTTGGCTCCCACTGTGCTAGCTGCTCCATGATGTGTATAGTCGCCAGCTATGCTCTTCATTACCTCACACATGTTCACAGGCTTCCAAGTCAGGATTTTATACTGTGGTAGGCCCAGTGCACACCGAAAACCTCTAGCAGATCTGCAAAACGCTAGAGGTTTTTGAAGCAGATTTCAGAGCGATTCTAGGCATGTTTAGAGAAGTTTTCTAAACATGCCTAGCGTTTTTTGGAGTGTTTTTGTGTAGCAGATGTCAAATATTGTTGCAGTAAAGCGGTTACTGAACAGCTTCTGTAACAAAAACGCCTTGAAAACAGCTCTGATCTAGCGTTTTTCCACTTTCCTATACTTTAAAGGGACTCCGAGCAGTGCAGAAACTATGGAAAGATGCATATCATTTTAAAGCTCTCTTTCTCCTCTTTCCAATGATATATAAACCGCCGCCCTACGCCTTTTAGTTTTCGCTATTTTCGCGGTTGAAATTGCCGCGGCCGCAATTTCGATCACGAAAATAGAGAAAACGAAAAGGCGTAGGGTGACGATTTAGGAGTCGTCAGAAAGAGGAGAAAGAGAGCTGCTGAATGGAGCTGCTGACTTTGAGAAAAAGTCGCCCTGTGTAATACAATGTAACTATGGAAAGATGGATATCATTTTAAAGCTCTCTTTCTCCTCTTTCTGACGACCCCTAAATCATCGCCCTACGCCTTTTAGTTTTCTCTACTTTCGCAATCAAAATCGCGGCCGCAGCAATTTCAATTACGAAAATAGCGAAAAACTAAAAGGCGTAGGGCGGCGGTTGATATATCATTCGAAGAGAGCTTTAACCACTTGCTGACCGCGCACTCATAACGCGCGTCGGCAAAGTGGCAGCTGCAGGACCAGCGACGCCGGCTGCAGGCTAATTAATCAGGAAGCAGCCGCTCGCGCGAGCGGCTGCTTCCTGTCAATTCACGGCGGGGGGCTCCGTGAATAGCCTGCGGGCCGCCGATCGCGGCTCGCAGGCTAAATGTAAACACAAGCGGAAAAAATCCGCTTTGTTTACATTTGTACAACGCTGCTAACAGTAGCAGCGTTGTACTAGATCAGCGATCCCCGGCCAATCAGCGGCCGGGGATCGATGTCACATGACAGGCAGGAGCATGTTAGAGGCTGCACAGGACAGATCTGTTCCTGTGCAGCCTCCGATCTCCGGGGAAGGGAGAGAGGAGAGGGAGAAGGGGAATCCTGCGGTGGAGGGGGCTTTGAGGTGCCCCCCCCCGCCAGCCACACGCAGGCAGGAGCGATCAGACCCCCCCAGCACATCATTCCCCTAGTGGGGGAAAAGGGGGGCGATCTGGTCGCTCTGCCTGGTGTTTGATCTGTGATGGGGGCTGTAGAGCCCACCCAGCACAGATCAGCAAAATCAGCACTGGTCCTTAAGGGGGGGGGGGGGGGGGGTAAAGGCTGGGTCATCAAGTGGTCAAAATGATATGCATCTTTCCATAGTTTTTGCACTGCTCGGAGTCCCTTTAACATTGAGGCAGAAAAGCCTCAGAAATCTAAAAATGCTGCAGCCCCCGAGTTTGCGTTTGTGGAAAAAACGAACCGCTCTGGTGTGCACCAGCCCATTCACTTTAATTAGCCAAGCGGTTTTCCCCCTGCAAGCATTTTAAAAAACACTCCAGAACCGCTCTGGTGTGCGCCAGCCCGTAGTGTGATTAGACTATGAACATGGTAGAAGTTACCATGTGAGCTCCCCTGAGGGATAGTTAGTGACAAGAAAATGAAGGAAAGTTCTAGTGATTCATTATCTTCATGGAGTTTGTATGTTCTCCCTATGTTAACTGTGTTTCTCCAAGCATTTTCAGTTTCTTCCCACCTCCCACAAACATGCTGGAAAGTTAACAAACTTAGCCCCTAAAATTGTTCTTAGACAACTGTAGGGTCAGTACACTAGGACTATGGTGGTGATTACATAGTGACCTCATCTGAGGGCAATCAGTGTTATGAATTGTTCAATGTACTCCGTACAGCACTGTGGAAAATGTGGCCAGCATAAGAACTCCAATGCATTCTTATAACTTTGTAATTAGTATGGCTTACTTCTCCTTACTTGCATAAACCCAACAATATTTACCAGCATCAGAAACAAACTGCTGAAAAAATATGGATAATGCAATGCCTTATGAAATGTTTTAATGCTCTACCTGATAAGCTATTAGTTCTAAAAATGTAAAATGCTGAGAACAAAAAGATGCCTTTATCCAAAAACAAATAAGTACCAGTAGCTGGTTTTCCAAATAACATTTTCTATAATGTATTTTGCAAACACACAGATGTACACAGCAGCCTTCAGAAGATGTGCACTGCGTCAAAGTAACCCTTTGTCAATTTTATTCATAGCATTTAGGCACTGTACAGTTTATTATGCTTTTCATACGCAATTAAAATGGTCACAAAAGCAGTTCAATATTTTCAACAGTGGCCAAATTAGATGTAGAAAATCACCTTAATGCTCACGCATAGCTTTGATTATTATTATCCATATTTTTTATCCAGTTTCAAAGGTTGCCGAGTTTAATGAAGCCTGAGCCATTTTTAATAAAGCACTAGAACATGAGCTTATTTTCCCAGTACTGGAGTGTATGTAAGCAGCACAGCTAAAAGATTCATCAATACCAAATGAACAAAAGTGCACATGTGTACAGAGATTAAAATACCAGATATAAATCTGTTTTATTACACTTTCTTGCTATATATAAATTACAAAAAGGCATTCTACAGTGACTTGAAGTATTTCTACTGTTTTTTGTTCTTTCTGAATTTCTTTATTATTGCTTATTGTTTTCAAAGTTAACACTTTCTGATTCTGTATAAAAGGACAACCAATAATACATTTAGCAAACGTCTCTATTTTTTTTTCTTAAAACAAATTAATAACCACTTCACCCCCAAGGGTTTTTACCATAACAGACCAGAGAAATTTTGTGCACAAAGAACTATATGTTCTCACACTCGCTGTCTCATAGATATAGCGTGTTTGTTGGAGCAAAGGTCATTGGCTTTTTGTTGAAACCATGATCTTTGCTTACAGGCACTTTTATTGGTTCAGGGAATACTTCTTCCCTTTCACTAATCGTGGCTCTGCGCGTTTCAACCAGTACGAGGGGTGCGCTGGTTAAGGGTAATGGCAGCCGGGGAGGATGTTTTAAAACATCTGTTGGTCCATTAAAGCGGGTGTAATGGATAGCGGAGATGCCGCCGCAGCACTGAGCGGCATGGCAGCTGTCTCCGCGTCTCAGCCGGCGGTTTCAGCGTGCTAATACATGGTGGAGTTTAGCCTGGGACTGTGAATAGCGGAGAGGCCGCCGCAGCGGTGAGCGGCATGGCGTCTGTCTCTGCGTCTCAGCCGGCGGCCTCCGCCGCGCTATTACATGGTGGAGTTTTGCCTGGTCCTTTAGTTGCACATAGACTGAGGGCTACGTGCTTGCGCGCGCCAGGGCCTTTATGCAAATAGAAGGGGAGTCAGCTGATCGGCCGGTCAGCTGACTCCAGCAGTGCTCCTGATTGGCTGAGTGACTGGGGCGGCGCTAAGGGGCGCTCTCAGTATATATAGGACATGCCTGTCAGTGGCTCCTCGTCTGCTGTTGCGAATGCTACGTGTTAGCACTCAGACCTTAGTCAGATCCCGAAGTGTGCTAGAACCAGCAGGAGCTGGGGATGCACACTTAGGCCTGGTGCACACCTGAGGAGTTTTTCTGATAGTTTTGAGTTTTTAAATCTGCTGCTAATGTTATCCTATGTGTCTGTGCACACTGGAGCAATGAGGTTTTGTAAAAAAAAACCCATAGCATTACATTGGGAAAAGCTTTTAGAGGTTTCAAAAGCTCTTCCCAATGTAATGCTATAGGGTTTTTTACAAAACCTCATTGCTCCAGTGTGCACAGACACATAGGATAACATTAGCAGCAGATTTAAAAACTCAAAACGCTCAGAAAAACTCCTCTGGTGTGCACCAGGCCTCAGTCAGATTCTGTTGATAGCTAAAGTACTAATTTAATTGTATTATTTGTTATGACCTTCTGCTAAACCTTGACTACTCTTCTGCCTATTGATTCTTTGCTTCTGCCTATCTGATCCTGTTGCCGACTCAGCCTGAATACTACTCTGATTTAGTATTCTGTCTTTGTACCGTATCTGTCCGTCTGTTGCCGAATCTGCTTGTCTGACTCTTCTGCCCTCACCAGTGAGTCTAGTCTCTGGTGAGGGATTCTCTGTACAGTTTTATCACCTGCTCCTCAGGTGATTAGTAGCTACAGTACAGTCTGAATCACCTGCTCCTCAGGTGATCAGTAGCTGCAGTACAGTTTGAATCACCTGCTCCTCAGGTGACCAGTAGTTGCAGTACACTCTGAATCATCTGCTCCTCAGGTGATCAGTACCTGCAGTACGAGATAAAAACAAGGAACACCAAGAGCCCCAATAGTGTAATATGTACTGGTAAATGGTTATTAAATAGAGTAAATATTAATACTCACAAACCAGGGTTACCATTAGGCAACCACTGTAAAGGCAGGTGGGGAGATTTTCCTGACCCCACTCAGGAATAAGAAGTCGCTCTCTGTAGATGAGAAAAAAGGAGGTTCAACCCTCCACCCAGCGTGGACTCAATATTATGCTGGAGAACAGAGGCGCCAAAAGGATAAAAGGAAGCTAAATGAGCTTAAAAAACAAATTTTTGGTAAATAGAGGAGGTAGTGGTGGACTTACCTCCTCCAAGTAGACACACAACGACTGTAGTAAAGACAGTCAATATATTTCATTTATGAACTCCAAATATGCAACGCGTTTCGCAGGACTGATCCCGCTTCATCAGGCAACGACAACAGAGCAATAGCATATGTAGTCAGGCTCTTCTACTGACCACATATCCTATTGCTCTTCTACTGACCACATATGCAATTGCTCCGTTGTTGTTGCCTGATGAAGCGGGATCAATCCTGCGAAACGCGTTGCATATTTGGAGTTCATAAATAAAATATATTGACTGTCTTTACTACAGTCGTTGTATGTCTACTTGGAGGAGGTAAGTCCACCACTACCTCCTCTATTTACCAAGAATTTGGTTTTTAAGCTCATTTAGCTTCCTTTTATCCTTTTGGCGCCTCTGTTCTCCAGCATAGTACCTGCAGTACGGTCTGTATCACCTGCTCCTCGGGTGACCACCGACTGCAGTCTGAATCACTCGCTCCACGGGTGATCATTATATGTTGTATTACTGTTGCACCAAACACCTATCCTTACATCCGATTGTCCTGTGTCTTGCTATACTAGCATTATTTGTGATTCTGCAGATCACTACATAATCAGGTATAGCATCTGTATTATTGGTGATACTGCAGATCACCAATAATCAGAAAATCTGTTCTTGCTGACACCAATCGTTACAGCGGGATTGTCACCATAAAAATCAAATTTCAACAGCAACTGGTCTGAGTGTATTAAGTGATAAAGATGCTAATCCTGCATTAAACACTTTCAAAACTTTTTCTGCTGTTATGATTTGGAGTTATCACATACTTAAGGAGCACTGGCCCTTTATTAGTCAGTGCCAAACAGTTGCATGCTGGGGGTTCTTTTTATCTATAATATATTCCTCCTCTTTCATTTATTTCCCTGCCTAGCTGCCTATCTGAAACACGATCCCCTGCCCACTTGTGTTTACAAGAAAGGCGGAGGTGACTCAGCGATTGTAGGAGAAAAGAAAAAAAGTAAAGGGCAGAAATGACATCAGCATTTACCCTAAACTGTGGGCAAAAGACATGGTTCCCACCAGGAACAGAATTCTCTTCATTTACTATATAAAATTCACTGAAATCAAAATGTGGACAGTACAATACATGTGTTATGTAAGTAGATCAAGTATTTATCTACTTATATATGTGTTTTTTTCCCTGGCATAGTATGGCTAATCCTACTGCTTTAAAGAGAACCCGAGGTGCGTTTAAAGAATGTTATCTGCATACAGAGGCTGGATCTGCCTATACAGCCCAGCCTCTGTTGCTATCCCAAACCCCACTAAGGTCCCCCTGCACTCTGCAATCCCTCATAAATCACAGCCATGCTGTGCGGCTGTGTTTACATCTGTAGTGTCAGTCTCAGCTGCTCCCCCGCCTCCTGCATAGCTCCGGTCCCTGCCCCCGTCCCTTCCCTCCAATCAGCAGGGAGGGAAGGGATGCAGGCGGGGACTGGAGTTCTGCAGGAGGCGGGGAGAGCAGCAGACTGACACTATAGAGATAAACACAGCCAGCTCTGACAAGCTGTTTGTCAGCAGCGTGGCTGTGATTTATGAGGGATTGCAGAGTGCAGGGGGACCTTAGTGGGGTTTGGGATAGCAACAGAGGCTGGGCTGTATAGGCAGATCCAGCATCTGTATGCAGGTAATATTCTTCAAACCCACCTCGGGTTCTCTTTAAGAGGGACCAGCAGGACGTTTTAAAACGGCGCATGGCCAGGTAGTTGTTAAAGGGGCACTACAGCGAAAAACTGTAAAATGTAAAATATGTGCAAACATATATAAATAAGTAGTACATTTTTTCCAGAGTAAAATGAGCCATAAATAACTTTTCTCCTACGTTGCTGTCACTAAGGCCCGGTTCACATTAGCGTTCGCTATCCGGATTTTCCGGATCTGATCCGGCCTGCATACTGTACAAACGGAACGTACGTTCCGCATAGCAATGTAAAGTCTATGCGGACGTTCACATGTGTCCGTTCCGTACAGTACGGAGCCGGATCGGATCCGGACTCCAATTTCTTTTCCAACATGCGCTATTTTTTGGGTCCGGATCTCCGGCCCACGCACTCGAACCGGAGCCGGACCTGAGCCTGACAGCACCATCAGGAACACAGAAACCAATGGGGAACGGAAGGCACAGAAAACACTGCCTACAAAAACCTGACGTTCTACCCCACTTCTTATGCGTATGCAAGCGGCCATTTCGGATGGGGACACATGGGCCAAGCATGTCTGGAGTGGAGCAGCAGTGACAGACGTGCTGGAGCTGTTTGGCAGAATATCGGAGGTGGAGGTGAGGCCTACAGCGGAGGAACCTGATTCTACTCGTGCACCTTCTGCTGACCCCAACATTTTTTTTTAAATTTCGCTATTTTTTGCCCACGGATCCGGATGGCAGCCTGATGCATGCCTGATACAAACGAACCGGATCCGGATCGGAACCGTACGGTTCTGATCAGGATCAGGTCAGGATCCGATCAGGATCCGGTCCGTTTATTTGCCAAAACGCAAGTGTGAACGGGGCCTTACAGTAGGTAGTAGAAATCTGACAGAAGTGACAGGTTTTGGACTAGCCTATCTCTTCATAGGGGATTCTCAGCAAGGCTTTTATCTATATATATATATAAAATCGGATGTATGTATGTATGTGTGTATGTATGTGTGTATGTGCCGCAATCACTCGAAAACTGCTTGACTGATTTGAACGAAACTTGGTATGCAGATCCCTTACTACCTGAATGATATGTTCTGGGGGTCGCGCGTCCCCCCTGCACACCTGGGCGGAGCTACAAACAACAAATCTGATTTCACCCAATCATGTCAATGTAAAAAATTTAAAAGGCTGCCATTTTCACAGTAATCAAGCCAGAGTCCCAACACTTGGCACAGTTGGTCACTTGGTGACCGAGGTTACAAATCCAGGAACTGTGGGCGGAGCATAAAACAGCCAATCGAATTTAAGCCATTCATTTTGAATGGGAAAATGAAAATTGCAGCCATTCTTAGACTGTTAATCGCAGGGTTCTCAAACTTAGCACAGTCGGTCACTGGGTGAATGAGATTAAGAGTCAAGAAAGTGGGTGGACCCTACAACAGCCAATCAAAATTCACCTATTTGTTTTCAAGGGGAATATTTAAACTGCTGCCATTCTTATACTGTTAATGGCAGCGGCTTCAAACTTGCTACAGTCGGTCATTGGGTGACTGGGGTTCAAATTCACTAAAGGGGCGGGCCACAAACAGCCAATCAGATTTCTTTGCTGGATAAACTGCTTCCATTCACACATTTTGGATGCCAGGAAAATGAAGGCTCACAAACTTGGTCATTGAGTGACTGTGTGTCAAGGTTACAAAAAATTGGGCGGAGCCAAAAACAAATTTCACTGGTGAAATATAAACTGCAGCCATTCTTACACCGTTAATGGCAGGGTTCTCAAAGTGTGCACAGTTGGTCACTGGGTGACTGTGATTAATATTCAGGAAAATGGGTGGAGCCTTCAACAGCCAATCAAAATTCACCTGTTGATTTTCAAGGGGAATATTTAAGTTGCTGCTATTCTTACACTGTTAATAGCTGTTAGTAGAAGATGCCTCAAACCTGTTACAGTTGGTCACTGGATGACTGGGGTTCAAATTCAGAAAGGTGGCGGAGCCACAAACAGCCAATCAGATTTGATTCATTTCAATGGGAATATACAAATGATTGATACCAAGGACCCCAAAGCTCATAAACTTGGTAATTGAGAGACTATATGTCAAGGTTAGAAAAAGTGGGCAGCACCAATAACTACATTTTTTACATGGGAAAAAATAAACTGCAACCATTCTTACACTGTTAATGGCAGGGTTCCCAAACTTGACACGGGTGACCACTGGGTGACTGGGATTAATATGCAGAAAGTGGGTGGAGCCTACAACAGCCAATCACAATTTACTTCTTGATTTTAAAGGGTAATATTTACATTGCTACCATTCTTACACTGTTAATGACATAGGCCTCAAACCTGATACAGTCAGTCATTGGGTGACTGGGGTACAAATTCACTAAAGGGGATGGAGCCACAAACAGCCAATCCGATTTGTTAGACTGATTTCAGCCATTCTTTTATTGGCAGGGTTCTCAAACTTGACACAGTTTGTCACTGGATAACTGGGAATAATATTCAGGAAAGTGGGTGGAGCCTACAACAGCCAATCAAAATTCACCTATTGATTTTCAAGGGGAATATTTACATTGCTGCCATTCTTACACTCTTAACCGGTTCAGCGCCGCAGTGCCGAAAATCTCATGCATCCGAGCAACGTTCACCTCCCATTCATTCGCCTATAACTTTATTGCTACTTATCGCAATGAATTGATCTATATCTTGTTTTTTCCGCCACTAATTAGGCTTTCTTTGGGTACTACATTTTGCTAAGAATTATTTTTTTCTAAATCCATTTTAACAGGAAGATTAAGAAAGAAATGAAAAAAATTCATTATTTCTCAGTTTTTGGCCATTATAGTTTGAAATTAATATACGCTACCGTAATTAAAACCCATGTATTTTATTTGCCCATCTGTCCCGTTAATTACACCATTTAAACGATGTCCCTATCACAATTTATGGTGCCGATATTTAATTTAGAAATAAAGGTGCATTTTTTCAATTTGCGTCCATCACTATTTATAAGCTTATAATTTTAAATAATATAATAACATACTCTCTTGACATGTATATTTTAAAAGTTTAGACCCTTGGGTAACTATTTATGTTTGTTTTTTTTAATTGTATTTTTTTTTTTTTTTTTAATAAAAAAATGTATGTGGGTAATTTTTGGTGTGGGAGGGAAACTGCTTATTTTACATGTAAAATAAGCAAATGCTTTAATTAAAAATGTATGTGGGTGCAGTTTACTATTTGGCCACAGTGAGAAAAGTCCTGGATGCGAACGATCTCGCATCCAGGAACCAAAATTCAGAGGAGTTGTTTCCTGGGGGCAGAAATACCACGCTCTCTGGAGAGAAAGCGTCGGTATTTCTGCGGGGAAGTTAGATCGGTGAATGGGAATTCTATTCCCATTCACTGATCGGGGGGCTAGCGGCGGGCGCGCGCCCGATCGCGCGCACCACGCATTGAAAGCAGCAGTGCCTTTCTGGACGAGAAAGCTCGTCCAGAAAGGCCGAACTGGTTAATGGCAGATGCCTCAAATCTGGTACAGTCAGTCACTGGGAGACTTAGGTTTAAATTCTGAAAAGGGGGTGGGCTATAAACTGCCAATCAGATTTGTTTAATTTCAATGGAAAAATTCAACTTATTGATGCCAAGGACCCCAAAGTTCATTAACTTGGTTATTGAGCGACTGTATGTCAAGGTTAGAAATATCCCAAAACAACTAACTTTTAACATGGGAAAATATAAACTGCAGCCATTCTCACACTGTTAATGGCAGGGTTCTCAAACGTGACACAGTTGGTCACTGGGTGAGTGGTGTGGTGAGGGAGTGGTGAGAGCAATATGCAGGATCGCAAATATACACTGCACTGAAATGCAAGCTGTTGTTTACTAGATTTGGATGCACGGAGGGTCCTATGATTTGCAGCATATACCATCACAACATAGCTATGCAAGGGGTAACATGAAGTTTATTAGTGACTCTAGTGCAAGGATGGAATAAGAAGTGAATACAGCACTATCGATCAATAATTATAGTTGCTGCGCAACATAATAATAGGACTTATTGATCTGAGCTCAGTGTGTGCATGGAGGCCTCTGGGTGTGCGCCAGGTGGTGGGCCCACAGACGTCCAATTGTGATTGGGAGTCCGTTGAAGTTTGGCATAGGCGAGAGTTGGGCGACCAACAAACGGTATCAGCCCTCACAGGGATGGTGGGATATTAACAATGCATGAGTCATGACAATTGGTTTTAATTGTTTTTAGGGGGGTGTATGTTACACGAATTGCTGAAGTTTTTTGTATGTTACCAATAAATGTGTAATTTTTTCAAGCACACGTAGAGACTGAGTGTGTTGGCTTTTGTATTGTAGGTTGATCATATTTTTAATATAATCATTCAGATTGAAAGAAAAGATCATCTTTAATCAATCTACACAACTAAAGAATCCAACTTGTGATCATATAAATACTGGAATACTGGAATCAATACTGCCACCAATTAAAAACCATATCTATAAAATATAAAATCCGCAAAAAGCGAAATGATAATTTCTTTAAGAAAATTAACGCTAATGTGATCGATCAAGATCAATTTGGCCTATCAGCTTCTTGGTTTTCATGCAGTAGGATCTGAATAATCTGATCGAAAATACAATCATTCACTAAAAATTGTACTGTAAATGAGCACCTTAAAGAGAACCCGAGGTGTGTTTAAAGAATGTTATCTGCATACAGAGGCTGGATCTGCCTATACAGCCCAGCCTCTGTTGCTATCCCAAACCCCACTAAGGTTCCCCTGCACTCTGCAATACCTCATAAATCACAGCTGTGCTGTGAGGCTGTGTTTACATCTGTAGTGTCAGTCTCAGCTGCTCCCCCGCCTCCTGCATAGCTCCGGTCCCTGCCCCCGTCCCTTCCCTCCAATTAGCAGGGAGGGAAGGGATGCAGGCGGGGACTGGAGTTCTGCAGGAGGCGGGGAGAGCAGCAGACTGACACTATAGAGATAAACACAGCCAGCTCTGACAAGCTGTTTGTCAGCAGCGTGGCTGTGATTTATGAGGGATTGCAGAGTGCAGGGGGACCTTAGGGGGGTTTGGGATAGCAACAGAGGCTGGGCTGTATAGGCAGATCCAGCCTCTGTATGCAGATAATATTCTTCAAACCCACCTCGGGTTCTCTTTAAAGGGAATCTGAAGTGAAAATAAACTTATGAGATAATTAATTGTATGTGCAGTACAGTCATTAAATAAAACATTAGTAGCACAGAAACCAGTGTCATATTGTTTCCAATAAAAGGAAAGATAAAGGACAACTGAAGTGAGAGGGATATGGAGGCTGCCATATTTAATTCCTTTTAAGCAATACCAGTTGCCTCCTGGATGATCCTCTCCCTCTAATACTTTTAGTCATAGACCCTGAACAAGCATGCAGCAGATCAGGTGTTTCTGACATTATTGTCAGATCTGACATGATTGAAGACAAATCAGCAGGACAGCCAGGCAACTGGCATTGTTTAAAAGGAAATAAAAATGTCAACATCCATGTTCCTCTCACTACAGTTGTCCTTTAAGAAACTTCACTTGTTATCTATGCAAAAGATCTTCGCTGATCTCTCCGACCAGTTTAGTTGGCTACAGTGCTGTTTTCTGAGGCATTTATATTTCTAAGGAACAGTGACCGGCAGCTTCAGATAAGATTTTACTGCAGGAAAGTTTAGAGGGTCATTGGCCCTGCTCTGTTCCATAGTATTTAAAATACATTGTGGTTTGTAAATTGTAAATATGAGAGAACGATGCAATGCTATGAAAAAAAATATATATACCTGAAAAAAAAAACATGACTCTTTTCTTTGCTACTATGAATTATCCATACTACACATCCAATTCATTACATCGTAAGTTTTTTATTGCTTCAGTGTCACATTAAAGCACAATTATTTGGAAACACAGTTCCTACTGGTCTTTTAACCACTTCTGGACCAGCACCCTCTGCCCCCTTAAGGACCAGAGGGGGCTGGAGGGTGCTGGTCCCGTAATCCGCCGCTTCCCAACGAATCGCCGCTAAACTCCGCCGCTCCCGCCGGGCACGTCGCTCTGTCCCCGCCGCAGGGTGTTCTCTCTGCCGTCGGTATGACGGCAGAGCGCTGTGCGCCGGTCAGGAGCCGCTTTCATTTGCTCCTGACCCTGTCACCCCATGTAAGCCAATGGGAACGGCTTACATGAATGACAGGGCCAGGAGCCAATGAAAACGGCTCCTGCCCGGCGCACAGTGCTCTGCCGTCATAGAGGTGGCAGGGCAGCAGATTTCCGCGCAGACCGAGCGGGGACAGCGGCGGAGACGGGCAGGGGCGCGTGGTCAATGGGACGTAGAGTTTACATCCGGTCAGAACCGCAGCGGCCCCTGCCCGCCGTAGATTTATACTGCGGCGGTCCGCAATAGGTTAAAATGCACTGATAAAATTGCATAGTGTAAATATTAGGCCGGTAGCTGCAAATGGTGGTGGCAGTGTGATGTTTAGGGGATTATTACTCAAGCACATTTTGTATTGTTCCAGACATTCCATCAGCAGAATATTTGTTTTGAAGAGTGAAACAAAAATGGGTTACAAAGATAGCCACAGATTCAAACTTAAAAAGTCTACATCGGCATGGCAGAGAATGTACAAATTTGAAGTTTAGTACATGGCCTGGCCAAAGTTTCAACTTAAACACAGCATAGCTGTTACATCAGAGCCTGAAATGTAATAATCACATGGAAATCTCTACCAGCAAATCTGAATTAAAGAGAACCCGAGGTGTGTTTAAAGAATGTTATCTGCATACAGAGGTTGGATCTGCCTTTACAGCCCAGCCTCTGTTGCTATCCCAAACCCCACTACGGTCCCCCTGCACTCTGCAATCCCTCATAAATCACAGCCATGCTGTGAGGTTGTGTTTACATCTGTAGTGTCAGTCTCAGCTGCTCCCCCGCCTCCTGCATAGCTCCGGTCCCTGCCCCCGTCCCTTCCCTCCAATCAGCAGGGAGGGAAGGGATGCAGGCGGGGACTGGAGTTCTGCAGGAGGCGGGGAGAGCAGCAGACTGACACTATAGAGATAAACACAGCCAGCTCTGACAAGCTGTTTGTCAGCAGCGTGGCTGTGATTTATGAGGGATTGCAGAGTGCAGGGGGACCTTAGGGGGGTTTGGGATAGCAACAGAGGCTGGGCTGTATAGGCAGATCCAGCCTCTGTATGCAGATAATATTCTTCAAACCCACCTCGGGTTCTCTTTAAAGGGAGTTTGCAAAGAAAAGTGGATTACAATTCTTTAAAAACATGAAAGATTGAAAGAGGAACTACAATATAGTAAATTATTCTGGATACCCTCTTTTAGGTTTAATACCCTGGTTTCCGAATCATCAACACCTTCTATATCTATACACTGCTGTATATTGATATGCAACCCCACTCTCCCATGTTTAGCCTAAGCTGTTTATTATGCAGAATTCTTCTTCCAGTGCACTCTGGGAGACCAGGGGTTATTTCTGCCAGCTTTGCATTATACAGTAAACAAACATTCTGCAGTGCTGGACCTGCCAGCGGTAACGATGTTGACACCTGTGATAAATTTCGTAATTTAAGTCAGGGTGAAGAAAAACTTTGAAATGGAAAAACACTGACTAAATAATTTTTTAAATGAATATTGTTAAGAAAAAATAAAATAAAATTCCCTCTTTAAAGGAAATCTACACAGATAAGGAAAAAAAAAATGTATACGTACCTTGGGCTTCCTCAGGCAGATAGCTTCCTCGCTGTCCCCTGGGATTGAGGTGGTCTGGCAGGACTGCTACAAAGCTAAGGCCTGTTGCACACCAAAACCCGCTAGCAGATCCGCAAAATGCTAGCAGATTTTGAAACGCTTTTCTGTAGCGATTAAGCTAGCATTTTGCGGTTTTGTGAAGCGTTTTTGGTGTAGTAGATTTCAGATATTGTTACAGTAAAGCTGTTACTGAACAGCTTCTGTAACAAAAACGCCGGCAAAACTGCTCCGAACTGCCGTTTTTCAGAGCGGTTTGCGGTTTTCCTATACTTTACATTGGAGGCAGAAATGCCTCCGGAATCCAAAAAATGCCTCAACTCGGTAGTATGCATTTCAGCAAAACGCCTCCCGCTCTGGTGTAAACCACCCCATTGAGATACATTAACCAAGCGTATCCACAAAAACGCTGAAAAACCCGCTCGGTGTGCACTAGCCCTAACAGCCTGAAGGGGGCTGGAGGAAGCCCCAGACAGGTATAACTTTTTTTTTTATTGTCTCAGTTACACTAGTAGTGCACATGCACAAAGTGCTCCTAGTCACAGGAGCACTATCAAGGATGTGCATGGCCAGGCCGGCACTTGTGCCATAGTGTGTAGCCTAGTGTGATGTTTAAGAAAGAGTATTTATGAAGAAAAGCAGGGTGAAGCAGGTTATGAAGATAGTGTCATATTGCAACAGGATCTGGATAGGATGGCTATATGGGCACATACATGGCAGATGAATTTCAATGTTGAAAAATGTAAAGTCATGCATGTTGGTCGTACCAATGGTCTAGCACCATACAAAATAAATGGGATACAGTTGGGGACATCAAACTTGGAGAAGGACTTAGGAGTACTCATTGACAACAAGTTAAATAATCGTACTCAATGCCAAGCCGCTGCAGCTAAAGCTAACAAAATTTTGGGATGCATTAAAAGGGAAATAAAAACTCGAGATGCTAGCATAATATTGCCCCTGGGCACCACATTACAAAAAAGATATTGCAGTTTTAGAGCAGGTGCAGAGACGAGCAACAAAATTGATACGTGGGATGGAAGGTCTCACTTACCAAGAAAGGTTAGATAAACTGGGTTTATTTAGTCTAGAGAAAAGAAGACTTAGAGGGGATCTAATTAACATGTATAAATACATCAGAGTGCAATATAATAGCTTGGCGGATGAGCTTTTTGTTCCTAGGCCTTCTCAAAGGACTAGAGGACATGATCTGCGCATGGAGGAAAAAAACGTTTTAGCCATTTATTTAGGAAAGGGTTCTTTACAGTAAGAGTGATTAAGATGTGGAATGCATTGCCACAGGAAGTAGTTATGGCAAACTCTATACCTGCATTTAAAGGTGGCTTAGATGCTTTCCTTGCGTTGAAAGACATCCATGGTTACAATTACTAGGTAATGCCTAATGATGTTGATCCAGGGATTTTATCTGCCATCTGGAGCCGGGAAAGAATTTTTCCCTTTTGGGGCTAATTGGACCATGCCTTGTAAGGGTTTTTTCGCCTTCCTCTGGATCAACAGGGATATGTGAGGGAGCAGGCTGGAGTTGTACTTTGTACTGGTTGAACTCGATGGACGTATGTGTTTTTTCAACCAATATAACTATGTAACTATGTCGACATCAGATGCTCAGCAACGATAGACAAAGCTGAGCGCCATCATAGCCCCAGTGCTATACTGCGTGCCCCATGCAAGAGTAGTTCAGTGATCCAGTGATCGGCAGACTCCGAAACTCCCTCCCAGTTGCTACAACTTGGAGGGTGAATAGTATTTAATGGCACTGGGGAAGTGAGCGGCAGCAGGGTGAGCCATCATTCGGGAGTGATAATACATACACATGCAGAGACCCGTTGACCCAATGACATCTAAATCCTAATTTCGTCCACTGGATAATTTTACATTAGTGTTCTGAGCAATATCACCATAAAACCAGTATATAGTAGTAACCTAAGAAGTGACAAGCCTTCCCATGATAACAGTAAAAAACATGTCGTAAAGGAGATTTGCAGAAATTACAAATCTCTCTCATCACAGCTTGCAGCTAGTTACAGAGGTGTCCCTTTTGCTGACCACACTATAGGTGTGTATACTGTAAATATAAATACGGTATGTTTAAAGAGGTGAAGTGTAGATAGTTTCAAACAATAATCAGTTGCCAACAACTTGATGCTGTCACAACCATTATCAAAGATCTACCAACAAACGACTTTCAGTTAATTTACACAAAATCATTTGCTAGAGGGTTTAGTTATTTCCTGATAAATCTCCAGTGATCAGTCTGTGTCGGTGGCACAAAGTTTGTTCTTACCTGATACTTTTCATGAATAGTGATGCTCAGTGCAATGTTCACTTCACTATCAACTATCAGAGGGTCATCAAAACCTAAATCTGAATTCTATTGAAATCAACAAACATATTTACTTCACATTCTGCATTTTTTCACAATCAATATACTGTAA
Source organism: Hyperolius riggenbachi (assembly GCF_040937935.1). Lineage (NCBI taxonomy): Eukaryota > Metazoa > Chordata > Amphibia > Anura > Hyperoliidae > Hyperolius > Hyperolius riggenbachi. The sequence goes on along the minus strand of NC_090650.1, from coordinate 138,407,189 downwards.
TTGCCACAGGTCTCCCTGCTCAGCCACACTGGTGTGATTAATTTTGTGGCCTTTTAATTAGTAGGGATAGGTCTAGAGCAGGGCTTTTCAACCTTTCCACTAATTGTACCACTTTTATTGCCTGAAAACTTTCAAGTACCACCAGTGTGCCTGCACAGTAGATTGGATGCAATCGGGCTTGGCTGTTTCTGCTGGAGCCTGAATGGAGAGCAGCTACTGCGCATGCGCACACCGATGAGGAGAACTATGGGGCTCCCCAGCACTGGATCCCATCTACTGAGGAGGAGGGGGGAAACCTCTTTAGGATACAAAGGCCTCCCCTTCCCTGAGGTAAGTACCCCCCGGGGCACTTTTTTCTTACAAGGTACACTTTAAGAAAAAAATGGAATTTGCGAGGGGAAAAGTAGGAGGCATTGGTGGGGAAAAAAACTACAACTAGATTGCTAGCCTACATATTGTCAGTTTTGGCAATCTAGAGGTAGATTGCCAATATAGATAGCCATACAAGTTCCACCCCCCACGTGCTTAATTATAGGTAGCCTGGTCCCACCACCTGAGAACTAGGCAGTGACTCACCACAAAGTTCAGATCCCCCCTTGCTCACTCCTTGCTGTGCTGCCCTGCGGAATAGTTCATACCTCAGAACATTGGTAAGCCAGCCGCAGTGAACAGACAGCCAAGCAAGCGATGCACAGTGAATGCGGCGTGTATACTTCAAATGAGCAGTGATGTCACTTTCTGTATCTGCGCCATCACTGTGCACCGTTTGCCTGGCTGTCTCCTCCACACTAATCTGAGGTCTGAAGTATGCTGCAGAGCAGCACAGCAAGGAGCGAGGGAGGGGGAGCCAAACTTTATGGAGGCAGGACAGGAGCAGGACAAGTGGCAGGTGGACAAAAAAGTGGCAGGCAAATCTGGTGTGTACCACCTGGCCAACAGCAAAGTACCACCGGTTGCAAGCGTACCACAGGTGCAAATCCCTGGTCTAGAGAGATTAGCCTGTCTAATTAGGCCTTAACAAGTAAACAGCAAGTGTAAATTAGGGCTGTCAGGTGTGCCACTCTATGCTGTAGTTTGGGCTAATATGTAAACACAGGAGGTTAACCCTTTTGTGTTCCTAGGACACCAGAAAGTAAACACTGCAGGGTTTTTGTAAGATTTCTGTAAGTTGTAACAAAGAAATGTTTTTCTTTAAAGTTATGATGCTGTTGCTTATCTCCTTAGAGCAGAGAGGAAGCTCTCAGTTTAGGTCCGCTTCAAAAGCTGACAGAACCAAAAGGTTTTGGACTAGTCCATCTCCTCACGATGGAGTCTCAGGGTTTCCCTTTGTTTTCAAAAGCATTTGCTGAATGGCCATTGTTAAGTCTGACTGCCAAAATAGTGTGCGAGTAGGGACGCTGGCTGGTCCTATTTTGGCAGTTAAGCTGGCCACTAACGATACAATCTTTTTCATCCAATCTTACCATTTCTATGTAATATAAGGTAATTGCCTAAATTATCCATTCAATATATTCACTCAGTTTACCCTTATACTACATAGGTTTGGTAAAATTGGATGAAAAGATTGGATAGTTAGTGGCCGCCTTTAAACTTAGCAACTGCCATTTAGGAAATCATTTTAAAAAACAAAGAAAACCCTTTGTATCCCCAATGAGTAACTCGACTAGTCCAAAACATGTTGGTTCTGAAATATTTTAACTGCTTACTTTTTTACTATAGTGGTCCTTTATAATGGTAATTTGATAACAACCGGGAAGGTCAGGATGTACTGCTGCATTGCTGAGCTTATTTCAGTAATATCTCAGACTCTCATGTGCTGTGCTGTGTTCTGACAATAAACTGCTGTATGCATCTCTGTGCCAACACAGTGCTGTCTCATTTCAATTAATAATGCCATGCAGAGCAACACACGTGCCATACATTTTTGTAAAGAGAAGTAAATGGTTAGCACTCCAAAAAATTGGTACAGACAGATCTGTAATTCATTCTGTAATTAAGATGATCCAAAATTCCAAAGCAACAAAGTACCTCTTTATCAAGAAAAAAACTGTGCAAGTTAATCTGAAAAACAACTTCGCAACAATAACTCACCATAATGCATAATAAACAAATACATTTGAAGTAGCCCAAGAAAAAGAGGGTCACCATCGTGGAGGAACACAAGTACCAAACACTAAGGTAGAGAATGTGTGGACAAGTTTCAAAGGTGGCTAAAAGTGCTGCTAGCCTGGAAAGAGAACCACTATGAAAGTTGAAGCCAATAAATGGGTCATTAGACTGGGAGCAAGATAGGAAGATAAAAAGCCAACATAGGCTTTTTCCTCCACTCCCTCTCTACAGTTATCCATATAATAATTCCTTTTTTTGTATATCGCTTTTCTCCTGTCGGACTCAAAGCGCTTGCGAGGCAGCCACTACAGCGCACTCAATAGGCATGAGCAGTGTTAGAGTGTCTCACCCAAAGAACTCCTTACGGAATAGGTGCTGACTTACTGAATAGCAAGAGCCAAGATTTGAACCCAGGTCTCCTACGTCAGAGGCAGAGCCCTTAACCACTGCACTATCCAGCCACCATATCTGACACCTGTCACTGTTAGAGATAGCCAGTTTTAAATTGTACAAATGTGATGCAAATCTAGCCCCCAAAACACAAAATGAGGTGGCAAATCAACATTCAACACTGAGAATCTCAAGGCTTGTGTTTGCGAAATAAATAAAATAGGAAAGGAAGAAGGAAACAATTGGAAAAGGATAGTCGAAAAATGGAAGTTGAAAAAAAATGACAGTTGGAAAATAATGGCAGTCGAAAAACAGTTGAAATTTGGCTGTTGGAAAATGACAGTTGAGAAATAGCAGTTTAAAAATGACAGTTGAAATACAACAGTTAACATTTGGCAGTTGTAAAATGGCAGTTAAAATTTGACAGTTGAAAAATGGCAGTTGAAAAATGACAGTTGGAAATGGCAGTTAAAATTTGACAGTTGAAAAATGACAGTTGAAAAATGACAGTTGTAAAATGACAGTTGTAAAATGACAGTTGTAAAATGACAGTTGTAAAATGGCAGTTGAAAAATGACAGTTGAAAAATGGCAGTTGGAAAATGACAGTTGGAAAATGACAGTTAAAATGTGACAGTTGAAAAATGACAGTCGGAAAATGACAGTTGAAAAATGACAGTTAAAAAATGACAGTTGGAAATGGCAGTTGAAAAATGACAGTTGAAAAATGACAGTTGAAAAATGGCAGTTGAAAAATGGCAGTTGAAAAATGGCAGTTGGAAAATGACAGTTGAAAAATGACAGTTGAAAAATGACAGTTGAAAAATGACAGTTGGAAAATGACAGTTAAAATGTGACAGTTGAAAAATGACAGTTGGAAAATGACAGTTGGAAAATGACAGTTGGAAAATGACAGTTGGAAAATGGCAGTTGAAAAATGACAGTTGAAAAATGACAGTTAAAATTTGACAGTTGAAAAATGACAGTTGGAAAATGACAGTTGTAAAATGACAGTTGTAAAATGGCAGTTGAAAAATGACAGTTGAAAAATGGCAGTTGGAAAATGGCAGTTGGAAAATGACAGTTAAAATGTGACAGTTGAAAAATGACAGTTGGAAAATGACAGTTGGAAAATGACAGTTGGAAAATGACAGTTGGAAAATGACAGTTGGAAAATGGCAGTTGGAAAATGGCAGTTGGAAAATGGCAGTTGAAAAATGACAGTTGAAAAATGACAGTTGACAAATTACAGTTGAAAAATGACAGTTGGAAATGGCAGTTAAAATTTGACAGTTGAAAATTACAGTTAGAAAATGGCAGTTGGAAAATGACAGTTGGAAATGGCAGTTGGAAAATGACAGTTGGAAAATGACAGTTGGAAAATGACAGTTGGACTTTTAACTGCCATTTTCCAACTGTCAAATTTTATCTGCCATTTACCAACTGTCAAATTGTATCTACCATTTTCCAACTGTCAAATTTTATCTTCCATTTTCCAACTGTCATTTTCCAACTGTCATTTTCCAACTGCCATTTTCTAACTGTAATTTTCCAACTGTGAGCAGTTGAAGGAGAAATTAAGTGAGAGGCATATTGAGGCTGCCATACTTATTTCCTTTTAAGTAATGCCAGTTACCTGGCTATCATGCTGATCCTCTGCCTCTAATACTTTTAGCCACAGCTCCCGAACAAGCACATGCAGATCAGGTGTTTCTGACATTATTGTCAGATCGGACAAGGTTAGCTGCATGCTTGTTTCTGGTGTGATTCAGACACTTCTGCAGAGACATAGATCAACAGGGCTGCCAATCAACTCATATAGTTTAAAAGGAAATTAATATAGCAGCCACCATATTCTTCTCACTTAAAAGGAGTTCTTTTGCATCCTAGGAATCAAACAAGCTGACACTTACCTGGGGCTTCTATTGGCCCCCTGCAGCGGTAATGTCCCACGCCGTCCTCTTCCAATGCTCCGTTTCCTGCCGCCGGTCCTGGTGTAATCACACAAGTTATTACACTGCGGCTGTGCAGTAAGCTCCCGATGACGCGAGCAGGAGCTAACATTATTGGTCTGTTTAGACAAATATTAAACTGCGACCGGCGGCGGGGAAACCGAGCATCGTAGGAGGACGGCACGGGACATTACAGCTGCAGAGGGCCGATAGAAGCCCCAGATAAGTGTCAGCTTGTTTGATTGATTTTAGAATCCCACAGAACCTCTTTAAAGAAGACCTAAACTCAAACACTGCAGTCATGGAAAACAAATACTACTGCGCATGCGCACACCGACAAGGAGAACTTTGGGGCTCCCAGAGCTGGATCCCCTCTACTGAAGAGGAAGGGGGAAACCTCTTTAGGGCTCGTTTCCACTGTAGCGGTGCTGAATCGCCTGGATTCCACCGCTGAAGAAATCGCATGCGGCTGCGTTTCCGCATGCAGATTTACCCGCGATTTCGCATGCGATTTCGCATGGCAAGGAGCCATGCGAATTTAACCATGTCACTGCCTGTGTTAAGTTCCATTGGCTTTCATGCGAAATCGCATGCGAAATCGCGGGGAAATCCGCCTGACAAAGCCGCTTGCGATTTCCCTATTGAATACATTAGCGGCGATTCGCCCGCATTCCTGCCGCACGCGAATCTGCACGACCCTGTCGTGCAGATTTTCCCCGCACCGAAAAACGCCGCCGCCGCCGCACACGTGGAAACAGCCCCATCCACTAACATTAAGTATGCGAATCCGCATGCAGTGCCCGCATGCGGATTCGCTATAGTGGAAACGAGCCCTTAGGATACAAAGGCCTCCCCTTCCCTGAGGTAAGTACCCCCCAGGGCACTTTTTTCTTACATGTGCACTTTAAGAAAAGAAGAGGGCATATGGGAAGGGAAAAGTAGGGGGCATTGGTGGGGAAAACGACTACAATTAGATTGCAAGTCAACATATTGTCAGTATTGGCAATCTGTAGGTAGATTGCCAATATAGGTAGCCTTGCAAGTTCCTCTCTTCCCCTCCCCGCATACATATGAACTGCCCGCTGGGAGACTTGGACGCATGATACAGCTGGTATACGGCTGTTGCTGGAAGCCGAATTGCAGTGTTTTAAAAGCAACTTCAGCACTGTCTTCTGATGGCGCAGAAGTTACTGACTGTGCACCGCTATAGCCGTAATTCCTATTTCGGCCTATCATGGCGCCGGCTGCGCCCAAATCTCCTGCACTGTTATTACAGTGCTCCCCCCCGCGCATAATTATAGGTAGCCTAGTCCCACCATCAGAGAGCTGAGAGCTAGGCAGTGACTCACCACAAAGTTCGGCTCCCCCCTTTCTCACTCCTTGCTGTGCTGCCCTGTGGAATAGTTCACGCCTCAGATCATCGGTAAGCCAGCCGCAGAGAAGTGACAGTCAGGCAAACAGTGCATGGTGACGGCGCGTATACTTCAAATACAGGAAGTAACCAGTGATGTTCCTTTCTGTATCTGCGCCATTACTGTGCACTATTTGCCTGGCTGTCTCTTCCCCACTGATCTGAGGTCTGAAGTATGCTACAGAGCAGCACAGCAAGGAGCGAGATAGGAGGAGCCAAACTTTGTGGAGGCAGGATAGGACCAGGACAAGTGGCATGCAGGCAATCCTGGTGTGTACCACCTGGCCAACAGCAAAGTACCACCGGTGGTACGTGTACCATAGGTTGAAAAGCCTTGGTCTAGACTAGAGAACAGCCAATCACTGGCTTTGTTGAGGTCTGTCTACTCTTAGGATAAGTGCTCTGCCACCAACCATCTAAACTACTAGCAAGTAATCCTCACTTGAAAATGTAACTACATAGAGGGACTCCTTGCCATTATTATTATTATTATTATTTATTGTATTTATAAAGCGCCAACCTATTACACAGCGCTGAGCAATAAATAGGGATACATACATTGTTACAAGGGGTGATAGACAGAGAGGTAGCAAACAGTTATACAACATAGCACAAGGTTATACATGCAACCAGGGTATAACATGCGTTTTACAGAGACCCAGCAAATCAAGTCCGAGTTAGTCCATGAGAAGCATGTCATAGCTGGGGTAGCAAAATTAAGAAGGACACACTGGGGGGGCTGCCAAAGGCTTACAATCTAAAGGGTGGGGAGGGACACATAAGTTCATCATCGCAGCAGAGAAGAAACAGCATCTCTATCATGTCTGCCCGAGGAAAAGGCGCCAAGGGACTCGGGAAAGGAGGCACCAAGTGGCACAGGAAGGTGCTCCGGGGTAACATCCAAGGCATCACTAAGCCTATACGATTTGCCGCCTGGCCCGCAGAATGGATGCCAAATGCATCTCTGGGCCTGATTTATGAGGAGACCCGCGGAGTGCTGAAGGTTTTCCTGGAGACCGAGCATGCCAAGAGGAAGACGGTCACCACCATGGATGTGGTGTACGCCCTCAAGCACCAGGGGCGCACCCTCTACGGCTTCGGAGGCTAAACCAGTCATTTACCGTCATATTTCCATTTCTGTGACTGATATGGTAGGATATACATATGAAGCTTTCCCAACTCAACAACACTACCAATATATTCTGCAAATGTATATTTGGTGGCATGTTGTACAGTTGATAACTCCCTGCAGATAAGTTATTGATAGTATGTGGTAGACACTTAACATGAACCAAGAGCAGCGAAAAGTCAATGGGTTAACACTGAAGACCTGAGGATATTGGTGGGATTCTTAATAAGGAAAGTTTAGCTTTGCCTGGTGTAACTGCATCATTTGTGTTGTAGCACAGCATACATTTTTTACTGCAATTTGTGCACTGTGGTACAATTCAACCCAGCCCATTTTTTTGCAGCCACTGGAGGCGTTGTTTTTTTTCTTTCTTAATGGCACAACTTGGCACCTGGACTAAAAGAAACACTGCAACATTACAAATGTTGCACTGTACACAAGTGTTAGTGCAAAGCAAATGTCAACTGACCCTTCACCATTTGTGGGAATGGTCAATTGGTACTAAAGACCCAGCCTGCATAAGGAATAAGATGTAAATAAGAAGTAAAAGTAGCAAGAAGGCACCCCCAAAAAAACTTTAAAAGCAGTTAAAAAAGTTACCATTTGGCTTACCTCAATAAAAGACAATTATTAAATTAACATGATTACATTTATTCACACTAAAAGGACAACGTATTTTATGGGTGTTATCCGCTTCATCAGGTTAATACCTTTACCAATACCTTTTGGAAAGGTGCCCCAAGTCATTATTATACTCATCTGTAGGCACTGTATTAACCTGATGAAATGGGCAACACCCATGAAACACATTGCCATTTCACTGTGAATAAATGAAACCCCTATTTTTCTCCAATTATTGTCTTTTGTTGAGGTAAGCCACATAGTACATTGATATTAAAGTAAAAAAAAATTTTTTCGGGAGGTGGGCTGGCACCTGCCCCCTGCCGCTACATCATCTCTGTTTTAGGGGATCCCCTAGTTCAGTGATGGTGAACCTATTGGAGACAGAGTGCCCAAACTGCAACCTGAAATCTACTTATTTATCACAAAGTGCCAACACTGCAATTCATACTGAGTACTGAGGTTTTAGTTATGAATAAAACAACTCATACATTAAAGGACAGCCTATATTTAAAATGCAGCAATTACCCAACATATGAAATGAACCAACCACCTCACAACTAAAATACATCAATTACATCATTTTTAAAATGCATCAATAACCTCACATAGGAAATGCAGCAATTACCCCACATTTCAAAAGCATCAATTGCCTTAACCCTCCTGGTGGTCTATTAAAAACCGCCAGGGGGCAGCACAGCCGTTTTTTTTATTCATTTTTTTTTTTTTTAAATCATGTAGCGAGCCTAGGGCTCGCTACATGATAGCCGCTGTGCAGCGGCATCCCCCTATCCTCTTCGATCGCCTCCGGCGATCAGGAAATCCCGTTCAAAGATGATTCACCTTGGCGACGGGGCGGCATGACGTCACCGACGTCATGGACGTCGTGACGTCTAAGGGAGTCCCAATCCATCCCTCAGCGCTGCCTGGCGCTGATAGGCCAGGCAGCGCAGGGGTCTAGGGGGAGGGGGCTCTGCGGCGACGCGGATAGCGGCAAATCGGCGCGGGGCGGCGGCGATCGGTGTGCTCACGCAGCTAGCAAAGTGCTAGCTGCGTGCAGCAAAAAAAATTGTGCAAATCGGCCCAGCAGGGCCTGAGAAAACCTCCTGTGCGGCTTACCCCGAACTACATTTGGGGTTACCGCCAGGAAGGTTAAATATGAAATACAGCAATTATCACACCCTGGCAACCAGCTCCTCCACCGTATGAATGCCGCCCTGGCTGAGCCCCTCCAAAATCTCAAGAACTTGGTAGCTACAGCTGTGCAGGAGGATAAGTAGGGAGAGTAAGTAGCTGCGGGAGGTAGGATAGGGTGAGTGGAGGTGGGAGAAGGGGCGAGTTGCTAAATAATAGCAGATACTGATGGTGTAGCAAAGAGTACTGGAGTAAATTGACTTGTGCTGTCAATGTCAATCAATAAATACTGAAGAAATTAAGTTAGTTAATTTGCCAGCCTACTATTAATACATGTATTAAGAGTCAATACTGAATAATGAATGAGGAGGTTTAATTGTCAGTAAATCGAAAGACTTGTCTGGAACAATATAGTTTTTATTGTTCCAATGCACACATAAATGACATATGACTGCCCGACCCGATGATCATGGCCTATCCAGTCCTCTTTATTTATTTATTTATTTATTTGTTGTATTTATAAAGCGCCAACATATTACGCAGCGCTGGACATTAATTTAGGTTACAGACAATATTTAGGGGTGACAAACAGCAAAATGACAATACAGGAATACAAGAAAACCAGATCACACAGCACAGTATGAGTACAAGGTAATGCTTAGTCAGTCACTGGATGGGAGCATGGAGTTAGGCAAGTTAGGTTCACTCAAATGCATAGCATGGGTGCACAGTAATAGAGGTGCATGATCAGGTAGGACACAAAAGGAGTGAGGACACTGCCCAAAGGCTTACAATCTAGAGATTATCAAGGCATAAGCAGACAAAACATAAAGGGGGACCAGGATAGACCCCAAAGCGATTATCGGCTCAGTCAGATGTCATTTGTGTGTGCATTGGAACAACAAAAGCTATATTGTTCCAGACAAGTCTATGTGCAGATCCCACTTTTGATTTGATGAATTACGTGGCTATAGGGCCCCTGCACCAATCCACTGCAGATGTGCTGTTCTGTCGACTGAGAGGTTTAATTGACAGACACAGACCCCAACTATTCAGACATACTTCAGAGACAGGATGGGCACTCCAATGCAGTCATCATTCTCCATAGCTTACGTCCCATGTGCTGCAGGCAATTGCTGACAGACTGATCCATGCTCCAGTCATTGATAGCAGTAGTAAGCAGTACCATGATAGCTGGGAATTTGCACAGAATTTAGGGAATTTAATACAGACTGACATGTTCCTTCCAATGCCTGCACTGCTCTGAGTCCTCCTCTGCTCCACTCCTCCTTGTTCCAGGGTGACACAATTGTCTTATCTCCTCTGACTTACTTCAGACCTGGACACACGGCGCTCCCTCCTGCAGCTGCTGCTGGCCTGGACAGGGTTGGGGGAAGGCTTTCTGCTCGGCTGCCTCTCTCTTTTTCATTGGTTGGAGAGAAGTGCCATTGTGACAAAGAACTTTCCTGATTGGTGGGATGGAAGAGAAGGAGGCCTGATGTTTCTTCTGCCTTGGCTGCCGGGTAACCTTTTGCCTGTAATCGTGGCAATACACACATGCAAATTTGCATCAATGAGCACCTTTTTTAAGAAACACCTATCGGCAACCCTAATTAGTGGTTGTGACAGCATGCATGCCCACAGAGATGGCCCAACATGCCACCTCTGGCTCACATGCCATAGGTTCACCACTGCTGCCCTAGGATATTTCCTTTTATATCCAGGAGTCTTCTATTTTTGGGGGGAGAGTGACCATCCATACCTCCAAAAAACTCCAAAATCCTAAGTGGAGACGGGTCTTCTCTCATCCTGTAATGTGGTTTCTAGTCTTGCAACCCAGTTTTGTGAGCATCGTTTTGTAATTTGCATATTTTGGCAGCATATCACGCTAACTACTGTATACTATATTGGTGCCCCTGGTAGTCTCTGCGTGTTTTTTATATTTTTTGGTAGCTCCGCCTTCCGCTCCCCAACCTTCAAGTGGTAAAAGTGCTTGAAGGACCTCAACTTGTTTTTTTTCTAATGCAGTTTTTATTTTCTAAACTTTATTTAACTTTGGAATTTTGGCCCGTGTGAAAGCACATGTTTAACTTTGAAGGAATACCGAGGTGACATGATGAGATAGACATGGGTATGCACTGCACCAAGCACACATTACTATGATTTGTTCCTCTTTTTTTCTTTTGCTGCCTGAAAGAGTTAAACATCAGCCATGCAAGTGACAGTTTCTGTTCAGTCGGGACCTGCTCTGACTATAGCGTAACCCATAGTGATAAGGGATTACAGCCATAAAACACTTTACTAGCAGAAATGGGTTCAGAGAGCAGGAAAGTAATACAAAGGGTCAAGAGTTCATAGATTTTAGCTCTAGCATAGTTCAATTAATGTGTCATTGAGGAGAGACAATGAAACAGTAAAAACTTAAAAAGCAGATTTAAAGCGGACCTGAAATCAGAACATCCTCTCTGCTCTGAAAGATATGCAACAGAATAATAACCTTTAAACAAAAGACATTTCTTTGTTACAGCCGATAGAAATCCTGCAATAAATCTGCACTGTGTCTACTTCTAGATTCATGGAGGCAGACATATTGTTAACATCCTGTACTTTCAAATGAGCTTATCTACAGTGGCACAGGGGAGAGATCCAATTACATCTTGTGATTAGACATAAACGAGGGGGAATTAAACATGCTAAACTCTCTAAATGCATACAGGGTGCATTCCTCTATGTTTTACTTCTGTCATGTGCAAGAGTTCAGGTCCACTTTAATCACTTCAGCCTTCAGTATTGCATCCGAGCAACTTTCACCTCCCATTCATTTGCCAATAATTTTATCACTGCTTATCACAATGAAATGATCTATATCTTGTTTTTTTCCGTCATCAATTACTGTATATTCTGGCGTATAAGACTACTTTTTAACCCAGGAAAATCTTCTCAAAAGTCGGGGGTCATTTTATACGCCGGGTGTCGTCTTATAGGGCGGGTACTGAAACTTCCGAGCCAGACTGGAGAATCTGCGGTTGCCGCATTCGGTGGGGGGAGCTCCAAAACATCCGCATCGCCACCATATGCAGCGACCATATGAAAGCAGCAAGGGCGGTGCTGTACAAGTATGGTGTCAGGATCATGTCCTGTCATGATCAAGTTTGTGACTTATCCTGCTGGCCGCGATGTTTCTTCGATCAAGCTGTTCAGCTCAGTTGTAATTCTATTCTTGCAAGTTTTATTTTGTTGGCCATGGATCTAAGACCTACTTCTGTCAGTCTGCCTGTAGCTCCTGATCAGTCTCATTACCATTCAGTTGTGCCAGGATTTGCATATCTCCATTCAGTGAATGCTACCAGGTTAAAAGTCTGCTTCCTGTTCACTTCATTGCTCTGCATAGCTATAGCTACGGCTGGTGCTACGAGCCCCTGTTCCAGTAAACGATATTCCCTGGTTGCCTTGATCGGTGGTTGCCGCAGTCTATTATTGGAGTGGCGATTAGCGCGCTCCTTCTAGCATAGGTCAGTATCATTTGTACTGCCGTGCTTTGACTTGTCCTGTCTTGTATCTTGCGACCGCATTGTCTCCAACGGTGGCTGATGGTGGGTCCTCCAGTCTTGTTCCTTGTGGATCACATTCGCCCTAGCGTTAGAGGCGGTGGATCCTTCTGTACTCTGTCTTGGAGTGTAAGCCAGAGCAGCGGTTGCTACTGGTTACTCTTTCTGTCTGTCTTGTCCTTGCGATTGCACTGTCGCCAGCAGTTGGCGGTAGTGAATCGTTCTGTCCTGAACATAGATCGCATTCGCCCTAGCGTTAGCGGAGGTGGATCTTTCTAGTCTGAATCTTGGAGTATAACCTCGGCTACGGTTGCTACTGGTTACTCCTTATGTCTGTCTCGTTGTGCGGATCGCACTCGCTCTTGCGGAAGAGCAGTGGATCCTATCTGACCTGTTCCTGTGTACGGATCGCACTCGCTCTTGCGGAAGAGTAGAGGATCCCATCTGACCTGTTCCTGTTGTCTGTTTGTCTGTCGGTCTGGAGCAAACGCTTCCTGTTGCCTGAGGTAAGGCAACCGATTAGCAAGCGTTTCTGTTATTAGTTTGTTTGTGTTTTCTGTGTTCATTTGTTAGTCAGGGTTGGCACATTTAGCTAGTGCGTTTGTTATTTTCCTTACGTTGTTTAATTTACTGTGTGTTCCTTTATTCCTTTCTTGCTGTTTCACCCTGTTCTGTTTATCGGTCTGCTATCGCGGTTCTTGCGATTAGCTATCTCCGTCTGCCGTCGCTGGGTAGCGACTAGATTGGCGGACATTCATCCAGTCTGTCCTTGCTCTTTTCTGAGTTGTGCAGGTTACGCGCTGCACTGCGTTTGCACCGCGCAGCCATTGTTCATTGGGATTTATGGGTCGCACAGAGGCACGGTTGCTCTGTGCTCCACAACTCCCCCTTGTGTCTGTTTCCGCTCCTCCACTATATTTGGGGAAATCCCTATTACTCGTAAAGTGCTTGCGCACAATCTCCTCTGCGTCAGCGTGCGCGTTGCACACTGACTGTGGAGATTATCCCGCAAGCGTTACATATGGTAGAAGAAAATCCACTCACCAGGATTCCTGGAAAGAAGTGACTTAATGTGGTCCCGATGACGAGGTGAGGCAAAGGTATAAATGAAGGGTGGAACAAGCTACAAGCATCCTGGACGCCCGAGGTATGAAAGAAGAGAGAGCGGCGCTGTGCCCAGAAAAATGCACCTCTTTCACACGTCTGGCCCGCCCTTGTATCCTATTATCATGCCTCCTTCTCTGCCTTTCAGATCTCACTCCTGAGGACTACAGTTAAGCGGCGCAGGCGCGCATGTGCAAGATCTGAGAGCCAGAGAAGGAAGTAATAGTATACAAGGGTGGGTCAGACGGGTGAAAGAGGCATGTTTGCACTACCTATCTGATATTCTTGGAGATAGGGATAACTGACCAATCCAAGCAGGCTTTGTATACAACAACCAGCCAATCACCAGTAAGGTACATCGCTTGCTGTGATTGGCTGGATGTTGTATACTGGGTACCACATACAGTACAGCACCAGTATCTGTACCTTTTTTATACAGTATAGCACCAGTACTTACAGTACAGTATACAAATGTCCAAGCGTCAAGAGGAGTAGTCTTATAGGGTGAGTATATCCCAAAATGTATATTTTAACTAGAAAAGTTGGGCGTCGTCTTATACGCCGGAATATACGATAGGATTTTTTTGGGTAGTACATTATACGAAGAACTATTTTATTTTAAGTGCTTGTTAATGTGAAAATTATTTCTCAGTTTTCAGCCACTATAGTTTTAAAAGAATACATGCTACCATAATTAAAACCAACATATTGTATTTGCCCATTTTTCCCGGTTATTACACCTTTTAAATTATGTCCCTATCACAATATACAGTGGTGTGAAAAACTATTTGCCCCCTTCCTGATTTCTTATTCTTTTGCATGTTTCTCACACTTAAATGTTTCTGCTCATCAAAAACCTTTAGTCAAAGATAACATAATTGAACACAAAATGCAGTTTTAAATGATGGTTTTTATTATTTAGTGAGAAAAAAAACCTCCAAATCTACATGGCCCTGTGTGAAAAAGTGATTGCCCCCCTTGTTAAAAAATAACTTAACTGTGGTTTATCACACTTGAGTTCAATTTCTGTAGTCACCCCCAGGCCTGATTACTGCCACACCTGTTTCAATCAAGAAATCACTTAAATAGGAGCTATCTGACACAAAGAAGTAGACCAAAAGTACCTCAAAAGCTAGACATCATGCCAAGATCCAAAGAAATTCAGGAACAAATGAGAACAAAGTACTGTAATTGAGATCTATCAGTCTGGTAAAGGTTATAAAGCCATTTCTAAAGCTTTGGGACTCCAGCGAACCACAGTGAGAGCCATTATTCACAAATGGCAAAAACATGGAACAGTGATGAACCTTCCCAGGAATGGCTGGCCGACCAAAATTACCCGAAAAGCGCAGAGAAAACTCATCCGAGAGGCCACAAAAGACCCCAGGACAACATCTAAAAGAACTGCAGGCCTCACTTGCCTCAATTAAGGTCATTGTTCACGACTCCACCATAAGAAAGAGACTGGGCAAAAACGGTCTGCATGGCAGATATACAAGGCGCAAACCACTTTTAAGCAAAAAGAATATTAAGGCTCGTCTCAATTTTGCTAAAAAAACATCTCAATGATTGGCAAGACTTTTGGGAAAATACCTTGTGGACCGACGAGACAAAAGTTGAACTTTTTGGAAGGTGCGTGTCCCGTTACATCTGGCATAGAAGTAACACAGCATTTCAGCAAAAGAACATCATACCAACAGTAAAATATGGTGGTGGTAGTGTGATGGTCTGGGGTTGTTTTGCTGCTTCAGGACCTGGAAGGCTTGCTGTGATAGATGGTTCGGCTGTTAGCAAAAAGTCAGTTACTTTTTTAGATCCAAGGAAGGGCAGATGAGGGGGGCGAGGTGGGAGGGGCCGAGGGAGGGGAGGAAGAGGGAGAAGGAGAGGGTGGGAAGGCGGGACGCAGAAAGGAAGAGGAGAAGGAGGGGTAGATCAGGAAAGTGGAGAGAGCGACGATCAGGAGATAGGACCTGTGACACGAAGTGGGAGTGCCAGGAAGGGCAAAGTATAATTGAAAAAGGACAAAATAACGTTGTTAATTTGTCCAAATTTGATTTACAGGAGAGACATATATCGGTTCTGAGCAAGGGCTTATCTTTTTCACCTACTGTATCTGGGGATATCTTTGAAATTTATAGAGATATCCATCTATTTTTACGTAAGGTTCTTTTGAGGTTATCCTTTGGAAATAGTTCTCGACCAGTAGCCCATCAGGAAGTATATGTGGGATTGACTCCCGCAGAAAGAGAAGCTCTAATTGCTTTGGAGTCACTGCATGATATGGGCGATGCCCATGAATCTGTACAAGAATGCTCCCTTGTCACTCGGCTTGAATCCCCAAAAATGGATGACCTTTCCTTAAGTAGAGATGCGTCTGTACATGACTGTGAATCTGAACAGTGGCCTTCCCCGCCCCCAAACTTTTCAAATGATAGTTTACATCCTTCTCTTGCTGAAGGTGAGAAACCTACCCCCTCCTCCCTACGATTGAAGTCCTCATTCATGCCCCCTATTTCACAGAATCATAATATAAAAGTGTTTATGAGTACTATCGAAAAGGAGTTATGGACACTAAATTTAGATCCCCGTAGATCTGAGCTGAATTTATATGGTGAAGAGTTCACAGCATTGGAGGAACTGGCTAAGGCCCCAGGGATTATTGTTAAGCCGAGTGACAAGGGAGGTAATGTGGTCCTCCAGGATGAGGAGGCGTATGTGGAGGAAATCATGCGCCAGCTAAGTGATCATGAGACATATGAGCGACTGGAGAGAAATCCATTCCCGGTGATTGCTGAACGTGTTAATGACCTGTTGGATGAGGGGTTATTTCGAGAAGTGATCACGAGGCAGGAATATGACTATTTGGAGGTGGTGACATATAATGTACCTACATTGTACACTCTGCCCAAATTACACAAATCTTTAACGAGGCCACCTGGGAGACCCATAGTTTCAGCTGTAGGTAGCCCCACACAGAGGTTGGGACAATTGATTGACCAGAAGCTGAAACCTCTGGTCCAGTCGCTCCCCTCATATGTGCAGGACACCCGCGATGTGTTGGGTGTGTTGGCTGGTTTCTTGGCACCCCCGGGGTCCCTCCTAGTGGGGATCGATGTTGAATCCTTGTACACTTCGATCCCACACAACGGGAGGGGCTCCGGGCAATGTCTTTCTTTTTGAACGAGCGTTATCCGGGGGCTGATCTACACAATGCCTTCCTTGTAGAATCCATGGAGCTAATTTTGTATCTTAACTGCTTCGTTTTTCAGGGTCGTTTTTATCGGCAAATCCGCGGTACGTCTATGGGGGCGGCGTGTGCCCCAGCGTATGCATGTTTGCACCTGGGATTGTGGGAACGCGAGGATGTGTTTCCCATTCCAGAGTACGGTGCACACGTCGCCCTCTGGATTCGATATATAGACGACGTATTGATGGTGTGGAGTGGAACGACCGATGAGTTAAAGGGATTCATTGACAAGCTAAATATCAACGGGAAAAATATAAGGCTCACATATACATTCGGACAGGAGATTTCATTCCTGGATTTGATGCTGAGAATTGAAGGGGACAAAGTGGTGTCCTCCTCTTATCGTAAAAGTACAGCTGGCAATACGATTTTACATGCCGACAGTCACCATCCGCGGTCCTTAAAATGTGGAATTCCATATGGGCAGTTCCTCCGTTTACGGAGGAACTGTTCATGTGATGGGGACTTTCGGAGGGAGTCGCGCGCAATGTACGGGCGTTTTCGAGCCCGCGGTTACTCATATTCGGTCCTACGGAGGGCATTGAGTAGAGCATGGTCCCTGGATCGTGACAGGTTGTTAGCCCCAAAAGATAAAAAACAGGTAGACGATCAGGGCTATGTACGTATCATTACCAGGTATGGGGCACACTGGGAACGGTTACAGGGGCTTTTGACTAAATTCTGGCTGGTGCTGACTGCGTCAAGGGAGGTGTCTGAGGTTGTGGGCCCCCGACCCTTGCTGACAGCGAGAAGGGCCCCCAATCTCAGAGACCGCCTGGTTCACAGTGAGTTACAGGCAAAAACTAACACATGGCTACAGGAACGAGTGCCAAATGGCATGTTTAGGTGCGGCAAGTGCAAATTATGTCCATTTATTGATAGGACCAAAAATTTCCAGGATAGACTAGGTGTCACCAATTATGACATAAGAGCTTTCATAAACTGTGACAGTGAGAAGGTAGTGTACATGATTGAGTGCCCCTGTCATCTTAGATATATAGGGAAGACTAAGAGGGCCCTAAAGGAACGGGTGTTGGAACACCTAGCTATCATTGTAGGTGGGAAAGGTCAGACCAACATGGCGGAGCACTACAGAGAGGTTCATGGGAATAGTTTGAGGGGTACAACTGTAAAAGGGATATACAAACTCAACATTTCAAGCCGTAGAGGTGACTTTGATGAAGTGTTACTCTGCAAGGAGTCAATGTGGATATTCAAACTTGACACGGTGAGCCCTAGGGGTTTGAATACAAAGTTGGACCTCTCACCTTTCCTGAAGGTAGCAAGGTATGGCTGACCCTATGGCACTTATGGGGCCTATAAAAACCAATGGTTGTGATGAATGGATCTTTTTTAAGCCATGTCACTTC
Source organism: Hyperolius riggenbachi (assembly GCF_040937935.1). NCBI lineage: Eukaryota > Metazoa > Chordata > Amphibia > Anura > Hyperoliidae > Hyperolius > Hyperolius riggenbachi. The sequence goes on along the minus strand of NC_090650.1, from coordinate 138,389,175 downwards.
GGCATTGGAATGTGAATATGCTTGGTCCCGCAGTGAATGTTAGAAATGCACCGTGCCTTCTTTAAGCTGTGCCGCTACCTGCCGAACACAAATTAATTAAAAGACATGCACTGATGCCTGTATCTAAAGAGGACACTGCTATTTGATGGAACATGAACATTACTTTGAACGTGAAATTTAATGGGAGAAACTGGAACTGTGGTAACTGACACATGCCCTGTACTAAACTCCTTCATCTGGATTGTATTGTTGCTTCAGGTGGTGGGAGTGTCTGAGGCTTTGCTGGACTCTGAAGCTATGATGATTCGGGGAGCGGGATATCCAGGAATTGGCTAGGACGTGCAGCCCTCTCTTCCCCTCCCCTCTGCCTTCCCCTCCCCTTCTTGGCTTGTCTCTCCTCCTGTTGTTCGCTGGTGGATGGGCGTGACACGGGCGTTGAAAGGGGCGACGAAAGGGGCGACATGTCAGGAGCTAGCCACACCTTGAGAAAGAACCTGGGCGGTTCGAAACGCGTCGGTGGGCGGAGCTTCGATCAGCTGATCGCTTCACAGCAGCGTGTGCCCGCTACTGCTCCGGGCCCGGCGTGCTCTTCTCCCCTACTGGTGAATCATCACAAGAGAATCCCCTGCTGCGATTGAGCAGGAGTGATAGGACCCTTAGGATCAGCTGGGTTCATGTGAGGCGGCACTGCGGATTCAAACGGAGCATCACGTTGGATGTTGGTGAGATCCCCCTATGCTACAGCTCAATATCATGTGCAATTCGGTTATACAAATAGGATGTGGCTGCCACCATCATTGAATTTAAGTGGATCAAGCTTTCTCCCTATTGCAGAGTTTTTTCAAAGGGGGCCCCCCAACAATTTTTACCTATCCGGGCACTTACAGGTGAATGCGCGGGCAAGTGATGGATGTATGTGATTAGTTATGCCATACACGCTATATGTCTGTGAGCACATGTAATTGCGGACAAGCTGATTTATGAAGTTATCTGCTGAGCTCTTGTTTTTAACCTTTTGTATTGTGATGACAATTGTGATGCTTGCATATTTCTTGGAGAATTTGTATATCAGTGCTGTAATTAATAAAAGTTTTGTATTCCTTGTTGACACCATGAGCCCAAAAGCTTTTCTTGTTTTATCATGTGATAGATGGAACCATGAATTCTACTGTCTACCAAAAAATCCTGAAGGAGAATGTCCGGCCATCTGTTCGTCAACTCAAGCTGAAGCGATCTTGGGTGCTGCAGCAGGACAATGACCCAAAACACACCATCAAATCCACCTCTGAATGGCTGAAGAAAAACAAAATGAAGACTTTGGAGTGGCCTAGTCAAAGTCCTGACCTGAATCCTATTGAGATGTTGTGGCGTGACCTTAAAAAGGCGGTTCATGCTAGAAAACCCTCAAATAAAGCTGAATTACAACAATTCTGCAAAGATGAGGGGGCCAAAATTCCTCCAGAGCGCTGTAAAAAAGACTCGTTGCAAGTTATCGCAAACGCTTGATTGCAGTTATTGCTGCTAAGGGTGGCCCAACCAGTTATTAGGTTAAGGGGGCAATTTCTTTTTCACACAGGGCCATGTAGGTTTTGAGTTATTTTTCTCACTAAATAATAAAAACCATCATTTAAAACTGCATTTTGTGTTCAATTGTGTTATCTTTGACTAATAGTTAACGGTTTTTGATGAGCAGAAACATTTAAGTGTGACAAACATGCAAAAGAATAAGAAATCAGGAAGGGGGCAAATAGTTTTTCACACCACTGTATGGCGCCAATATTTTATTTGGAAATAAAGGTGCATTTTTTAAGTTTTACAAGACCATAATTTAAAAAGTAACAGTAAGATACCTTCTTGACATACATATTAAAAAAAATTCAGTCCCTAATGTAACTATATGGTTTTTTTTAATTGTGTAATTTTTTTTTAACAAAAAAAATTGGGGGTAACTATTGGGGAGTGTGGGAGGTATTGGGGTTCATTTAAAATTGTAATTTTACTATTTGGCCAGGAGATTCCTCGCACATATCTTCCATATGCGTAGTATTACTACGCAAAATGGAAGCAATGCGTTGACGTGAAAGTATGGGCTTTGTGAAAGAGGGAGCCGTCTCATAGATGGCGTCTGTCTTTCATACGGGGACTTAGATCAATGAATGAGAACTGTATTCCCATTCATTGATCTCCGGGCTAACTGGTTGCGGCGGGATGAATGGCAGCATTTTGGAGGTAGCAGCTAGGAGTTAAGTAGTTAAATATAAAATGAAACTGGGATATAAAAAAAAAACAAAAAAAAGTAATTTTTAGGAGAAGAAGGATAGATACAATTGTTTATCTCATCAGTTTATTTTCACCTCAGTATTCCTTTAAAGCCCTAGTACTCTGGATTTCTGCAAGAATGTGTAAATTATATATAACCATGTGACATAGGCTACACAAGGCTCGCCTACAAAATGCATTTAGAAAGAACAGAGTTACTGTCACATAAAGTATGACTCATAACTAAGGTTGAGCCTGCTGAATGGAGGTTATGGTTGTCACCTGGTAAATTAAAGTTCTGCTCAAAATATGGATTGATGAGAACCAACTGTCCCACCGAAAAAAAAAAAAAAAAAAAAAGAAGGATTCAAGTCTCACCATGTAATTTGGATACAGTTTTACGATGCAAAAATGGTGTCCTAAGCACAAGTGTACAGAAGCCCAAAGAGTTACTGGACAATTTGAGGACTGTATGTGATGCTCTTTATATTTGCACTAATAATGTGTAAAGATATGGAAGTTGAAATTATACAATCAGGATCTGATAAAAGGAATATTCCCGAAAACAAATTCTTCATAAAATGACTGTTTGTACAAATATAAAAAATTTCACATACATTAGTCATCTTATGTTGATGCTATGAATGTACTAACATGGCTACAACAGTCTAAAGTGAGAAACATGTATAAATATCATCTAAATATGTACGAAATTTGACATTGACTGCCATATAAGACAGACAGGCCTTTTTTTACATAGATGGTTTTAAAGGTGGAAAACCTTGGAATTCTACCACCTACCACCACTATACTACCAGTGTGTTAACCTATGGGCAATGGAAGTGGTTAGGGGAAGGTAGCACACAAAGATTGGTCACTTTGGCAGCAGCAACAGGGCTGAACCAACAGTAAAGTACAGCAGGGCCGGGCCGAGGCATAGGCTGGAGAGGCTCCAGCCTCAGGGCGCAGTGTAGGAGGGGGCGCAGAATTCATTTAGCTGTCATTCCTAATTGTGTTTGAAGCAGAAATAAATAAGAAAAGGGGATACATGGCAGTGACTGCAAGCCAGATAACTAGATATTAAGGTGTTGGGGAGGTTGTGAGCCCTGTGGCACCTCTTAGTCTAATAGTAATCAGTGTGTGATGGCTGAGGTGGCAGGGATGGAGGGGCGCACTTTGGTGTCTCAGCCTTGGGTGCTGGAGGACCTTGTCCCGGCTCTGAAGTACAGTATTCATTTTTGAAAGTGTAATTAAACAAATCTTTCAAATCCGCTGTAAAAATTGCACATAAGCAATATAAAAAGAAAATATTACATCTAGTTGAGTGCACTTTAATATGACAGAGTATTGTAGCCTCCTGCAATCCCAAGCAGAGCAGCATTCACAGTGTGAGAAGAGCAGCATTGTCTGACCCATCCCTGTGGAGCTGTTCTCTGAAACAGAAAAAAAGGTGGGTATCTAATCAGAGTGACACGCCTCTTGAGAGTCCAATCAAAAGCCTGCATATGTGTATTATCAGGCTGTGTCAACTGAGAACCCAGTGAGGAAACAAAATGCAGAAATCAGGTAGCCGGCTGTGCTGTCTGACTGGGCTATATAGAATTTCTGAGCAACACAACTGGATAAACAAACTTACAAATCTTTTGACAGGTAGGACATTTTACACCCTGTGTATTTAGCTGTCTGCCCACAGCTGGGCTTTAAGTAAATATTCATGGCACTCTCCAGTTATCTGCCTCCCTAAATCACTTTTCCTTCATAAAATCCTATGATATTTTCATACAGAGCACTTGACAAGCCTTGTCATACCAGTTAGGAGATAAAATGAAAATCTTGTCGCAGCTGTTTTACAGATGACCTTCAAAGCCGTTAGAGAGTTCTCCTTAGCAGAGAATGCATAGCTGTTAAAACTTCACTCTAATTGAGTGACGCTAATGCCACACTAAAATGCTTTTGCTAGCACTGCAGATATACTCGGTCAAGATCAAGTGTTTATACAAAGATAAAATCCATTTTTACCAACTGGCATTTTCCCAGCAGGTCAAACATCCCAATAACAATGCAGAAAATTGGATCATGTAATAATCCCTAAAAACAGAGAAACGGCATGACGCGTGACCACCGCCTGGCCAAGCAATTAATGAATGCACCATAATATGGATTTATACTAGCCTGGATGGCGACAATTAATATTTTCCTGGTGTGCTAGCAAATTACAATCAGCTATTATGCTATTAAATGTTATAACAGAGTCCAGAATTTCTTTATTAAAGAAAGGGAAAAAATGCTTCCCAAATGACCTTCCTATCACACAGCTTAAGCAAACAGCAATCTCAGACTGTTAATATGTTCATAGTTTTCCCATTTACATGCACACCGTTAAATAATTAATTTTAATGTCCCTTCAGTAAATTAAATCAGCCTGGAATGTAAGAACTAACAAATTAACCGCAGCTGTGATTTTCTCAAAGATATCAAGCATATTAACGTCCCCAGTCTTACTCCAAAATGCAGGTACATAAATGCATGAAAAACACAAAATGGAGACAGTTGAAGACATGTTCCGTAATTAGGATTTCTTGAAATTTAATAAGAGCTTAGCACTGAAGGATTGAGAGGTGTTAGAGTGCCCTCTACTGGCACATTGTGGTGTCTCAGCTGAAAAACCTGGAGGCCAGAAATGCTTTTCTGTTTTATACAGTTTTGCAGAGGAGACCCATGAAAGAAAACAAGAACTTTACAATTTATACCCATTTAGCTTATAAAATATGTTCTACGAGCAATGCAACCAGGGGCATAACTATCGCACCTGCAGCCCCTGCAACTGCAGTAGAGCCCGGAGCTTCACAGGGGCCCATCCGTACGTAAATGAATGCTGCTATATTCGGGCCTGTCAAACTGAAAATGTAGTACTATGCTCGCAGTAACCGGGTTGAAGATCAGAGAGCGTGCATAGACCTGCAGTCAGAGATGGAGAGCTGCGGCACTTCTACTAGTATCAGTGGTAGAAGTACCAGCTCTCTCTGTGTTGCTTTTTCACAGACCTCAGTCTGTACCACACATGTATCCGTTGCCCCACCCCTCAACACCAATTCTCTACCCCCCACGTTACTTAGCAAGTCTCTGTCTATGGTCAGTGGTGGCATTGTGCAAAAGTTCGGCTGTCCAGGTGCCAGGCAGTTTCAGCCACAAGTGTCCTTCTCACCTTTCTGCTCCGTCGGGACTCAGGAGGATACACAGCACACAGTAAGCTGCAGAGCGAGAGGCAGAAGGCAGAGCACCAGGAAGCTGGGTTAAAGGAATACTGTAGGGGGGGTCGGGGGAAAATGAGTTGAACTTACCTGGGGCTTCTAATGGTCCCCTGTAGACATCCTGTGCCCGTGCAGCCACTCACCGATGCTCTGGTCCCGCCTCCGGTTCACTTCTGGAATTTCAGAATTTAAAGTCTGAAAACCACTGCGCCTGTGTTGCTGTGTCCTCACTCCCGCTGATGTCACCAGGAGCGTACTGCGCAGACACAGACCATACTGGGCTTGTGCTATACACTCCTGGTGAGGTCAGCAGGAGCGAGGACACGGCCGTGCAGGCACAGTGGTTTTCAGATTTTAAAGTCTGAAATTCCAGAAGTGAACCAGAGGCGGGGCCAGAGCATCTGTGAGTGGCTGCGCGGGCACAGGATGTCTGCGGGGAACCATTAGAAGCCCTGGGTAAGTTCAACTCATTTTCCCCTGACACCCTTACAGTATTCCTTTAAGACATGTACTAGCGAGTGTCTGGGCAGCCAGCTGCAGCCTAAAGCCTCTGTTAGCATGCCCCTTTCTATACTGTTGTGTAAGGAAAGGTCGGATGGGGGGGGGGGGGGGGGGAGGAAAAAGCTGTGTTAGGTGTATTTATAAACTGGGAGTGCCTAGCTATAAAGTTTTAGTAGTAGGACAATGCAGAAGCAGACATAGCTCAAACCTCTAGGTGTGTGGGGGGATGGAGTATGCATTCACCTGGCCCAAAATTTATGTAACCGCGCACCTGCAGAGCCCTGAAAGAAAACTCTGTGTTGCCAGCCTTGCACAGCATATGATAGCATTGCTGCTCTTCTCAGGACAGGTGACAGGTGGGTGCACTGCTATACCACCAATGCCAGGGCAATGGCTGCTCCTGGCACCGCATGGTGAAATTGGGGAGTAGTGCCAGCAGAAGCCAATGCATGCTGCAAGTGCTGACTACAGCAGGCCATGAAGAGACTACTAAGAGCCAGTGTGGTGTCAGAATGCATGCCTTTAATTGTTATCATCTCCTTAACATAATGATGTAACCATGCTAGCACTGCATAACTCATGTGCAACAGAAATTTCAGTCTCTGCAACAGCTGACTATCAGTTGTTTTCTGAGGCATGCGCAGTTGGCTGTGATAATGCGCTGCCCAGCCCTGAAGCAGCGTCAAAAAGAACTTCACCATTCTCCCTATGGGAATGCGCCATTCTCCATACGGACTGCACCATTACTTTTGTACTGCAGCAAGCAATAGCTGAGAGACAGGAGGAGGTAGGCTAAGTGATGCTGCACCTCCCCATCTCTGTTATTGCCTGCTGCGGTACTGTACTAAAGGAATGGTGCTGTCTGTTCAGAGAATAGCACACCCCTGAACGGATAATGGTGCAGTCCATTGCAGCGCTGCTTCCCGGCCTGGGCAGCGCACTATTATAGGCCAACTGCATGTTTCCGAAAACACCGTTTCATAGACTGAAAGGTCTCTTGTGCATGCACATGAGTAATGTGGCACTAGCATGTTCACGCAATATGGTTGTGTTATTACGTTAAGGAGACGCTAACAATTAAGGGCATGCCGACACCACACCGGACAGTACGTTTTGGGAGAAGAGGCTGCATTTGAAGCAGTGACCCATAAGGATCAAGCTTGATCCATACAGTGACTCTGGGGTGACATGTACTGTTTCTTTGGAGAAGGGAAAAGAGACAGCAGAGAGTTCAGAGGCTTTTTCAGATCCTTGTACAGTTCTAGTACTGGGTCCCTCAACACCTATTCAACCCAGCGGTTCAAATAGGTTTCCCTTGGCCTGAGAGAGGAATGTTTATTGCTCTGGGATGAGGGTGGGGCTAGGTCACAAGAGGCAGGCCTTATAGAGAGGGGTTATTGTCTAGGCCGCTAGCAGCTTTGGAGAGGTGCCCTGTGGCGGGAGGAGGTGTTAGCGTGGGGTCCAGGAGCACTTTTTGTCTAGGCTACACGTGGCCTGGGAGAAGTATCAGGGGGTAATCATGAGGGGGGCCACATCCAAGGTTTTTGCAGGGGGGCCCTTGGATTTGTAGTTACGGCCCTGACTGCAGCTAACAAAATACTCAATATAATATGCCAATTATATCAATTGATAATGGATATACTGTTTTCTTAAGCAATACCAATAAAGGAGAGAAAGATGAGGCACAGTGCCTTCAAACACTTATTCCCAGCCAGGCATCAAAAACAGCAGTTCAAGCAGTGGAGGTTAAGTGACGCGGCCCGACAGCCGATTTGCAAATTATCTCGTCATCAGAAATAGATTATACTGCACACCTAGATTATACTAAATAACACTGCACACCTAAAGCAGGTGTTCTCACATTATAATGAAACAAGTATGAGGCTGTGTATGTGATGGACAGTGGAGGGATGAAAGCACTTTTGAACATGTTCAGGTATTGGTATATGGGAACTCCGGTGGATGGTCTGTTTTAATAACATAAATGTCAGCAAAATCAATCAAATTATTATACAAATGGCATTTTACAGGGTTTCCTGAATCGGCAATGAAGCACTTCAGCTTCAAAAGCGATATCACATATTGCAATTTAAATTCCACAACCTACGTTATTATTGATTAAAAATTAATCCTTCCACTACTCCCTGCATCTGGGAAATCCGGAGTGGTTGGGGATGTGAAGGGCAACAAAACGAATAATTATCATGTAGGGCCACAGTCATTACGCTGAGTGTTCAATAAGTAGTTTTCCATAGGGGAAATGTACCAAGAAAAATTGTGTAGCCATCCCCCAAGTGTGCATAACGTTGCTTTTTCCCAGGTAGCAGCATTATTAAGCATTGATAACATGCTGCTGATTTCTACAGCAGAGTGTAATAAACATCTGACACAACTATGTCCTTGGCTTTGCCCCTTTAAGGGAATCCCCACAAGATTTATGCAGAAAATAAAGAGACCTTTCTACAACAAGGCCTGACCTTCATGATAACAACTTTCCTTTTTTTCTACTAGAAGTAACTAGGAATATGGCCTGTTGTTCCTATGGCAACAAACATTAACTCCATGCCCAACACAAGTTCTCAAGGGCCCCAGCAATCTAGGAATCAGTGATATCCTTGCTATGTCCACTTGTGATGTACCTAGCGCACGAACAGCACTGAAATGTAAAACAGCAAACTGCTTATTTTCTAAGAGAGAGAATATCACACAATGGGAAACCTTTCCACAATGCTGCAAGAATGTCTCCATCTGTATGTGTCATACTACATCAACTGCAGTGAACGGACACAGTCATATTACTACAATCTAAAGAAGCTTCAAACACAAAATCAAACTGGACAAAATGTAAACAGCATTTGAAAACACTTTTGTATTTCTTAATTGAAGAGCAGTAATAACACACGCAACCATTTTCTAAAGGCAAGTATGGACATGAAAGTTAAAATGAAATTAGTGGGCACAGGTAGCAGCAGCATTTCTGCACAGTTATGGCTATAGCACACAAGAGACTTAGTAGCTGGCTATGCAGTAACAAGTACCTCTAGTGTGCAATAGCTATGAGTAACAACTGTTGAGCGAGACAAAATGCCTCGTGTGCCATAGCATTTGTAAAAATGTTGCCTAAGATGTATACACATTCACAAACGTTTTTATAAGCAGAACATAGGACTGTACCTACAATTAAAGGCTCAACAAACCTAAGGCCTCGTTCACATCATTTAGCGAAGATGGCCATGCGCTCAGAACGCAACATGTACGATTGCATGCCATATGCGCTACTATGCGCTGCTGACCCCATTCTCTACAGTGAATGGGTTAGCGCTGTATTTCCAGACAAATCACAGCAGTGTGATCGCGCATCGCATTGCTACGCAGCGCATATGATGGGCTATGACCTTCTCCCATTCTTGCGTGTCGCACACTATGCGCGCTGCCAGGATGTGCACAGCAGCGAGTATAGTCTGAATGAGCCCTAAGACATATACATCAGCATGATTACATATAAATGGTTGTTAGAAACATTTACATTTATATGAATCATTACTGATCTTTATTACAAATGAACACATGTAAGATGAAGCTGTAATCAAAGGTGCATAGAATTCCTCTCCCCAGCATCAGGCATTCTGCTGGGGACTAGCAGTGTGCCACTGCAGCCTAGATCCATCCCTGTCTCAGCTCTCACAGGCTAATGTTAGGCAAGCTCTAAATAGGCTTAGCACTGTGTGTGGGATAGGATGCTGGCCAATTGATGGGATGCTACAACTTAATTTATCTTTATTGTACTTATTCTTTATATATATATATATATATATATATATATATATATATATATATATTTTAACACTTTTCTTTTGTACTAAGTTAACGCCTAGGCTTTGCTTATGAAGATTTTGGTGCATTTTTCTAACGCAGCGAGACAGTGTATTTCAGGTCTTCTTTGGATTAATCAGTACTTTGTGCTAGTTGCGCCTGTATTACATCTGGGACATCAGTGGGTTGTTAGTAAAAATACCAAAGTCCATGGTTCTTGTGATTAATTCAATTCAAAAGTGCATTGCTTTCATATAAGCCAGTATTTGTGGATGAATGTAGTTTGATGTGTATTTATGGGATATACTAGGATCACAGCGCATGATGTAGTGATAATACTAATGGCTATGAAGCATGATATATATGTGGGTATAGCCACTGGTGGTGTAGCCACACGGATGCATTTCTTTTTCCGCTCCTTCCCAAACCATCTTCCACCACACATCATGTGCATTTTGACGGATTTCTTGTATTTCATGTGCCTCTGAGGAAGCGGCTTCTCGCTGCGAAACATATGTTAGGCTGCCTTGCTGTTAATTGATATTATGCTTGTAAACCTGAATGTGGTTCTACATCTTGTCCAGAAAGTAATGAAGACTAATGGTGGCCATACACGGTACAATAAAAACGTTCGATTTTCCCGTTTATTCGATCTAAATGATCGAATTGAATGAAAGTTGAAAATATTATTTTTTTCGATCAAGAAATTCGAACGATTATCCCCGTTTTTTCGGGAAAAATGATCGGACATGCTGGAAAAATCTTTATATTCGATCTAATTGAATAATTGAACTAAATTATCTAATTGAAAAATTGTACCATGTATGGCCACCTTAAGAAAGAACAAAGTGATACCTAATCAAAAGGACTACTAACTTTGTTGACTCAAAAAAAAAAACCACTTTGAGAATCTATTGGTTTAGAGTATTGTTATAGGGTGCAAAGCTTACTTCTGTTTTATTTGGGTCTATGGCTAACAGGAGCATAGAGTATCCAAGCAAGGGTTCCTGGCAGGCAGCTAACAGCACAGCTGAGGTCACAACAAGCCAAGGTCAGTACCAGAGTAAACAAATCAGGAATAGTCAGGCGAGCTGGGTCACAATTAGGAGTACAAACAGAAGCAGGGCTGGTCAGAAGCACAATAGCTACCAGTAAACCAACACTAGCTGTCAAATCGAACAGCACCTGACCCAGGGGAGGACTGGCCTTTTAGACTTTGCCAATGGCACTTTGGCATGAACATACATGCAAGCACAGAGCTTCATGCATGCAAGTCTTACGCCACACCTCACAAGTGTGCACACACCCCCATCCACAGTCTTGAAGGTGGACCTGAACTCTTGTATGGGACAGAAGGAAAACATAGAAAAATGCACCCGAGAGTTTAGCCTGTCTAATTACCCCTCATTTGTGTCTAGTCACAAGTTGTAATTTGATCTCTCCCCTGTGTCACATGACTACCACGGCAGATATAGCAGATAAACTCATTTAAAAGCAGAGGCTGTTAGCAATATGTCTGCTTCCATGAATCAGGAAGTAGAAACCCTGCAGATTTATTTTAAGATTTGCATCAGTTGTAACAAAGAAATGGTTTTTTTGTTTAAAGGTTATTATGTTGTTGTGTATCTTCCAGAGCAGAGACAATGTTCTGAGTTCAGGTCTGCTTTAATCTCCGGCCAGAGACAAGTGTGTATACAGGACAGGAAGGACGCCAGTGCAAGAACGAGGAAGCGCGAGGATGACATTAGGATCTGCAGGTTAATTTATATCAAACATACATTTATCAAGCTTACGGACCCTGATCAATGAATGTAATGTAATTATTGAGTGTACCTCTATGACAGGAACATCTTCTTTCAGTTCTGATGTATTGGCAGCAAGCAAACCAATGATTCTCACCACTTTAGCACGGCTGCATAAATAAATAAACAAGTTGTGTCATTAATGTGAAAAATCCAAAAGGTTATCAGATATTGGAAAAAAAACACACACAGACACACAAATACACACACACACACACACAGCTTTGCATAAATAAGACTAGGTTAGCATAATGCAATTTGAAAAAATATATATATCAGGTAGTAGAAGCAGTCGAGTAGCACATGCCCACTCACTGTAAATATACCCATAAACATAGCACAAATATGCTTATGGGTTAACACTGACCTGGACAGGTTGCCCTTGAGCAGCTAATCTAGTTAGAAGAATTGATGACCACAACAGATTTTCATGGGCAATAACTATTTGGCTCCCAAGATTAGAGTGTGACTGGTGAAGACTGCACCTGGCATACACAGCTCAATCACTCAGCAGGTTCTGACATGTATGTTTAGCTCAAATTTAACACAAAATATGGAATGAATGGCAGAATATTTCCATAACAGACAGATCTTTTGCACACCACACCGTGTACGTAGGAGAGCGTTAACTCATAGGCAGAAAGAACTTTGAACTGCTATCCTGTAAACATGTTTTAAGGACAGCCTTGATAAGTACTGCATAAATCAGAAAAAATGTGCCTACTAATACAAGTTTGGCAATTAAATTTTTACTAAAGTGAAGGAAGTAACTCTCCTTTTTACAGCAGGCAATACACGCAAAATTCCCAGAATTAAACACATCACTACAGCTTCAAAGTAGAACATCTTGTTTAACAAAAATGCATGAAATGGTTAAAGCGGACCCAAACCAAACATTTTTTTTTAATTCAAAATATTTAGTTGCACCACTCTGACACATACTAAGATAAATAAACACTCCTTCAAGCCTATGAGCATTTCAGTGCATGCTTTTCACCCTTCTCTTTTCATAACTAGGGTTATACAGGTGGCAGCCATTACTTCTGAGCTTAGTACCGGGTTTTCCCTAAAGTAAGACATTCCCTGAGAATAAGCAAGCTATGTGTATGTTGCACGTGTTTCAGCATGGCAAACAGTATGTACATTTTGTATAGGAAAACTACCAGTGTTTGCCCAAAAATAAGACATCCTCTGAAAATAAGCCCTAGCACATCTTTTAGAGCAAAAATTAATATAAGACAGTGTCTTATTTTCAGGGAAACACGGTAGGAGGTTTTAGATCATGCATGTGTTTGTCATCAGCTACACTCCCTCACAGGGGCGTCGTCTATGTGAAATCTCACACAAGCTGAGATCACCTCCCCTGTGACATCATCAGTAGCAGCCTGTGTTGTTATTATAAAATAGATTTTATTTTTGAAATCTTGCATTTTTAATTTGGGTCCACTTTAATAGGCTTCTACCTCCAAGGGGACATCTCCTTACCAAGCTGCCGCCAGAGGGATGAAATGCCCATGAGCAACAGAAATTATGTGTGCAGGCAAACCTGAACTTACACTTATTGGCCGGTTTCCAAAAGGCCGGTTTGCGTCTTGCAGGATGCATGCCAGCACTTGTAGTGATGCAAGTATGCATCAGAATCTCTTAGCCGTGCTATTCACGACTATAGGGATATGGGTGCGTGCAGCATGCCGTCCAGAATTTCACCGCAGTGCAATTCGGACAGCAAGCCATAGAAGGGATAGGCAGCGTTTCCCCACCTAACTCGCCAGCAAGGGAAATGCTGCAGATTTGGGCTGAATTCAGCCTTAGTGGAAACGGGCCTTTTCGCGGGTCCACTTATATTATTGTGTGGCCAGAAAGCGGACTTACATTCAGCTCTTCCTGCTCTCAGGAGATTATCCTGAGATGTATGGAAAAGCAGGAGATAAGTTTGTCATCAAGCAAACAGTAGAGGTAACTTATCTTGGCTGGACAAGCTGCCCTGATTCCAGGCAGAAAATAATGCTTCTATTTTTCACACCTACAGCTCCCTCTGACAGAACAGTATATGAAGTGCAGAAGACTCCAGGGACAGGTTTTTACTATATGTCATGTCAAACTGTAATTGTGTCTTTTTTAGCACCTCCTCCCCTGTTGCTGGGTATGCCCTGGGTCCTGAGCTTCATTTCTCCATCTGTGCATTTGGTGATTACAGTACTTTATAAATAAACTAATTTAGTGAGTATTCAGTCCAAATCTCTGTTTATTCCTCATTTCAACATACTACACATATACAGGTTGCTTTTCTTTTCATTAAGCCACACCCCAGATGCTGAATCTATACACAAACAGCTACCAGAACAGACTCAGACCTTGGGAAGGGCATACTGACATAAGTTTCTCCATCGAGGTCTGAGAAACATCCAAAGCATTGATAAGAGAAACGAAGCAGCTTCACTGTATGACAGAGGCTTATACCTGGCGTGTTTCTTGCTATGGCTATGTGCTCATCAGGAATTCCGTGCACTTATTATCAACTGACAAGTGCGTGATTTACAGCACTGATGCAATTTTTTTTATAGCAGTCTCAAAACACTTAACGGGAAAGCAAATAATTTAAACTGAGCACAGAGGTAATGTAGAAGACAAGGCATTGCAGCCATACCCCTGATCACGGCTGTTAGGCCTCTTGCACACTACATGCGATTCTGATTTTTTTATACGATCCCATTTTTTATTTCGATTAAAAACGCAGCAGCATGCAGTACTTTTTTTTTTTTTATCGGAATAAAAACTCGTTTTATATAAAAATCGGAATCGCATGTAGTGTGCATGAGGCCTTACACTGATGAAGACAGATGGCCAATGAGATGAAAATAACTTTGACCTGCATGCAAATTTCATGTAGACTCTATGCAGATTAGAAATGGGTCAATCAGAATCAGCAGGAAGTGCATTCGATTCAAGTTCCAACCTGCATACATTTTGCATTATTTTTGCATGCAAGCCAGAATTATTTGCATTTCATTGTCCTTTTCTACTAATGAAGCATCACAGCATAGAAATAGATTAAGGGCCCATTCCCACTAGAAGCGGTGCGGTGCGGCTACATAGCTGCATCGCACCGTGGGTGTGCTGAAACACATGCACGCCAATGGAATAGTTCCCACTGCATGCATGTTGTGTGGAGCGATCTGAGAATCTGCAGCATGCTGCAGATTCTTGCACGGCCACATCCGCGTCCCATCTCCTCAATTAACTTCCGCAGCGGGAGATGCAGAAGTGACGCGTGCGCCAGCAGAAGTGATGCGATGCGGCTAGGTAGCAGCATTCGCATCACTATATCTGTGGAAACGGGCCCTTAGCCTAATTGCTGGAAAATTCAAATGAGGGATGTAAAGTCACAGGGAACCATGGAACTGCTCACATGCATACTGGCTGAAACAAAATGTGGACTTTGATTATGTAAATAACCTGTCCAAATTAAATTCAGGTACTAAAACCAATTCTATTACCAATGGATTATACAAAAGAACCTTTAATTTAAATCCTGAAGTTGAGGTTTAACCTCCTTGGCGGTAATCCCGAGCTAGGGTCGGGGTGGAAAACCGCAGCTAAGAGCGGTAATCCTGACCTCTGCTCGGGGTAGCCGCCGGAGGAGTATAGCATGCAGCGGGCGTTTGTACATACCTCCCGGGAGATCCCGACGTCGGCCGCCATAATTCTTCCTCTCCTCCGGGGGCTCTGCTTCCTCCTGGTGAGATCGCCGGCTGTCGTCATGACGACAGCCAGCAATTTCACTTTAGGAAGGAGGAGCCAGGCAGGTGAATGATTTTAAAACTGCTGCAGAGCTCCCTGGCAGCATGATTTTTTCCAGGTTTTAGAGTCTGAAAGGGTGCAAAAATATTGCACCACTTTAAGACCCTAAAATCTGTAAAGAATCATAACGTCCAGGGGATTAAGGGCTTTAGGAGTAAGTAAGAACTCAGTAAAATCATAGTGAACCAACAATTAGTATGTAACGTATTTTTCGGACTATAAGATGTTCCTGTCCATAAGCCACACCTAGGTTTAGAGGACAAGAACCAGAGGAAATAAATATAAACTAAACCTGGTGCATCCATGGTGAAGGGGCATCTTGTGGATTATGCTCCCTTTGTACCTCATGCCCCCTTGTACATCTTGTGTCCCCCATGTGTCCGCCTCTGTCATTCTCTATGCCCCTCTGTGTGCCCCTGTGTCCTCCTTTGCGTAGGAACAGTACAGGGATTCCCCAACATTGCAGCGGGTTGGAGGTTCGTATTGGCAGGCGTTTACAAGTCAGGAACTCCCTGCATTTGGACTATAACATGCAGTCACTTTTTCCCCCCACTTTTTGGGGAGAAAAAAGTAAGTCTAATTTTGGCCACAAATGATCCAATCTTTTTCATCCAATCTTACCAAATCTATGTAGTAGAAGAGTAAACTGATGAAATTAATTGGATACTATAGGCAGTTCCTTTATATTAGATAGAAATGGTAAGATTGGTTGAAAAAGATTGGATCATTAGTGGCCACCATTATAGTCCAAAAAAATACAGTAATTAAACATGACTGCACTTTCAGTGGTTAAACATGAATTGCAAAGTGTATGAGAAAAGAAAATAAATAAAAACCTAAATGGTGTACATGGAACTGGATTGAAAGTAAGGGTCCTTTCACACAAATAGCATTTCGATCCAATTTCTGAAAAGCTTGTGTTTTGCCAGTTCCTTAATCATTGTGGCTGGATAGTGTAATGGTTAAGGGCTCTGCCTCTGACACAGAAGACCTAGGTCCAAATCCTTGTTCTTCCAGTTCAGTAAGCCAGCACCTATTCAGTTTTGGGTGTGAAAGAGCCCTTATTCACAATAATAAAAAGGTAAAGACACCACGCGTTGTACTTGTCTTCCTATATAAAACTGATAGGGAGAAAAGGGGGCACACCATCAGTATTAAGTTTCTGAAACACGGTAGAAGAAAAAACTGCCTCCATTTTACATCTTCTATTTAAAATAACTTTCCAGCACTTTTCAACTAAAAAAGTACCGAGAAATAGGTGAATGAGTACTATCAAAATTATTTTGAGTATTTTCTTGCTTGCTCTTGATTTAAAACACATTTTATTGAAAAAGTTAAAAATATCACCTAGGAGAAAACTCAGGTGAAAAGGTGAATTGCATATGGCCCCTTGTGTCTGACATTATTTCACATACAGAATCTTTATATAAAAGGTTTTAGTCCTTATTATTCCACCCCCTACATAAATGTTGTGCTCCCATCTGCTTCTGAAACAATCCACTAGTGGGTAGTGTTACACGGGCCTCTAAACCGTATTTGCAGCAACTTGATGCAATTAATTACAAAAACAGCCATTAGGTTGTGAATATGATTTCTATATTGTTATCCGAATTGAACATTAATTATGAATAGCTGTTATGAAGGTAATTTAACATACTAGTAATAGATGCACTGGGCATTCGCTGACAAGAAAAACATTATGCCAAGGAAAGCAACTTGCTTATGGAAATTACTCAGATGAATTCAGTACAATGATACTGATACAGATTTTACACCTACATAATAGGAAATATGCAGTAATATATCAGCGCAACTATAGCAGCTTACCAGCATCAATTACTTATGATACATTACAGCTACACAATAAGCTTCAAGGTTTATTAATTCTGTAAAATATGTGTAATAATATCAGTTATAGGAATATGAATTAGGGAAATATTACTGCACCCAAAGAAAAAAAATATTTTAGTTCATCCTTTCAAGCTGCAGACGTATTTTACTGCCTTTGATTATCTAGGGAAAGCACAATGTGACATAGGTGATTAGCATTTCATTATATAAAATATATACAGTTCACTTTGGTTGCATCCTTGCACAGTATTTTAACAGGTTATGTGAATAAAAACAAAAAAGATCGTAACTAAATATAATATCGTTCACTATGCAATATAATCCAATTACACTTGTTACTCACTCAAAACCTCTAGTATCAGCTACGGTAGGTCTTATCAAGACTTTACGTGAATTCATCCACCCACTCAATACAAATAAAGGACAAATACATTCCTTTAGGCCTTATTCACATCATAAATTGCAAGCGTGAGCACTTGCATTTTGCGTTTTTGTGCACAATTTTTTGTAGCTTAACTGCGCGTTAGCGATTTTTTTTGTAAAGCGCTTTTATAAGCACTTTTGCAGAGGTATTCGTTTTTTTCACTTCCTGATGTAAGTCAGGAAGTGAACTCTTTCGCTCGGAAATGAATAAATACAATGTATCATGAAAGCGCTGGGGAAATCGCTATACAAAGCGCTTTTTCAAGCTCTATGCGATTTCCCTATACTTTCTATTGAGGCAAATCACCCTGAAAATGGTACAGGCAGCGCTTTGGTGAGCAGATCGTACGCTCTTATAGGGAATCATTGCACAAGCTCTCTTAGGGTGATTTTAAAAATCACCGGCGCTTACAAAAACCGAAACCGCTCTAGGTGTGAACAAGCCATTACTGCCACCTAATTGAAATTGCCTTAACTTTTTGTTTGAGAGAGAGCTACTCCGTGGCCCCCTCCGCTTCCTGCTCCCCAGTGTAAGTAGTGCAGGTCTCCTCTGGGGAACAGCCATGGCTGCTCAATCACTTCTGCCCCGCCATGAGAGTGTTGGGGAGCAATCACCAACTAGGTGAAGAAAGCCATAGAGGACATGTCTACTGGTACAGAAAGGAGGTTTGTGCCAGTAGCATTCAGATTAAAATCAACTCAGATTAAAAATGAAACTACAGTATATGTGCAATGTAGGTATATATTAACAGAAAATGCTGTATCCCCGCCCTTACCTTACGATCAGAAATTAACTCTAATACTGTATTGCTGTGACTGTAGTTAGGCATTCAATATTCTTCAGACAAGGATTACACAAGCTAGCACGGAAACACAAGATCAGGTTATACTTACATATCCCAGTTTGGTGCTCCCCTTAAATGCTGAATAAGAGATGGGAACTGAAAAATAAGAATATTTAACAATATATAAAGTTCTTCAATGCGCTAAAACAAGAGATAAGGTTGAAAAGTTTGGGTTTCAATATTTAATATTCAGTATTTATGAATTAGTATTCTATACTCTGTGTTTATTCCCTGTTATCATTCACACATAAGTTAAACACATCCCGCAGAATAAATGGTTACTGGCCGTGTCACTGGTTGTCAGATTATCTGCTTCCTGTTTAATATTGCTGCACTGTGTGTGCTTTTATTGCTCAAAACAATTGTTCATTATTCTCTTGGATAAAAATCTAGCATAGGTAAAGGTGTCCACTGAAGTTGTTGGTTCACTCTCACATAGTCCCTATATTGGGATTCTTCCGGTTTGTATATACACCTCCTCTCTCCATAGAACAGAACATATGTCTTCGAAAGACACTAAAAAATGCTGTCAGCTTTTTTTTTTTTTTTTTTTTTTTTTATGCAAACGCATTATATGTAAATAAGCCCTTAAAGAGACACTGAAGCGGAAAAAAATATGATATAATGAATTGGTTGCGTACTATGAATGATTACTAGAAGATTAGCAGCAAAGAAAATATTCTCATATTTTTATTTTCAGGTATATAGTGTTTTTGCTAACATTGAACAATTCTATAATATGTGCAGATTACACAACACTCAGCATTCAAAATGATTCTTTCAGAGTAGTCTGTGAACTAATGACCTCTCCTCTGGCAGAAGAAAAGTAATTAGTTCAATAACACTTGAGATAATAAAAGTCAGATAACAGCCCTCTCCACCACTTTGAAAGTCGTAGAGCTTAATTGCTTTTTTGCATAGCGATAACTGCTGTAGTTTCTTAACTCTTCCTGTACTGGAAACAATTAGACTGATGTATCTGATCTTAATGTTTTATTTCTTAGCTGTACTACACATACAAATCATAATATCATAATTTTTTTTTTTTCGCTTCAATGTCTCTTTAAGGACAACTATCAAAAATACTTACATTTTAATTTTACATGCATTATTACCCAACCATTTATTCATTTTTTTTCTTTAATCAAATTAAATGTGCGATTTTAAAAGTTGCATTTATTCATTGAGGATCAGGACTATCCTAAAATGAAAGGAGCTGACTGAAAATGTCCAGCTGAACACTATATTGCAGCCATGACATTAAGAATATCTTTCCAATGCGGTGATCTTCACCTACTCTCCACTGATAATGCACTGCATTCACCTCTTTGTAAGGAACTTATCTGTTTATGCTGAAAGTTGCGACGAGAACTGGGCGCTTGTTCCCCGCTGATGATGTGCAGACTGGAACGCAGGCCGCGCTTCCAGATAGGCCGAGGGCGCGTTCTCAGTACGCCCTCCGCAAGGGTAAACAGTAGTCAGCTGACTGCGGTCAGCTGACAGCGCAGTGTCAGCTGATGTTACAGCTGACACTTAGGCAGAATGTGCTGCAGTCTGATTGGATGTGCGGAGTGTGGCCGGCCACTGATTGGATGAGAGATGTTTTTAAAACGTGCTGAGTGCTCCCAGTCATCGCCCGTGATAGCATAGCTGTGGCTAGTTGCTGGGTGCGCACTTACTAATATTGTTTATCTCGCATTTGATCCTTGTTTCGTTTCTTAACCATTCTTGTCTTCTGCCTGAACTGACCTCTGCTTGATACCTGGATATTCTTGTCTTCTGCCTGAACTGACCTCTGTCACTTGGATACTCTTGCCTGTGGCCTGGACACTCTTGCTTATAGCTTAGATCAACCATTACCTGTCACTGGATCTGCTAGTGCCTATCACCATTGTGGGCCTCATTCTCATCATCAAGGTACTATTACAGTTTGACACTCGTGTGCTCTTGAACTCTGTTGATACTTTCCTCAGTGGAGCTCTGGTGGGTTATTGTGCACTCTACTTCAGTCTGTATACCTTGCACGTTAAGACCTGGGGGTAACCGTAGTCAAGAGACAAATAAAGTGTCCTGTTCACGCGTGGGGTTGTCTATAATTTGAGACTGTGTGCCGGGCTCAGTCACGGCACTAGATTGGGGTATAGAGACTGATTGTAGACATAACCTGTCAAGCCTTACACCACTCCTCATCACAACCTAAATGGTACACAGCATACAAACAATGCAGCAAAGGGCTTTTCTAAAAAGTTATGTGACTCATCTAAAGCCATCAGGGAATAATTACACTGTGTTAAGCTAGCCATACACAAGTTAATTATGGTTCAGTAGGGTATCTATATAACTAAAAGGCTGGCAGGCTTCTGATCATAGCTACGGGGGGTAGGTTAAATGTAAACAGCACTGCCCCACAAATCCATCCATCCCCTCTGATCAGCACTGACTTTTTATGACCCGGTCAGTAAAAATAAAAAACTGTTTACAGGTGAAATCTGATCAGATAAAGAGGGGGGGGATGGGGGTGTCCAGTTTGGTTCACGTGGCTCTGCACCTTCCTGAAACATAAAGAAAGGTTGCGCTATAAAGTGCATTTAACCTCGCTCATACTAGAAAGATTCAGTCAACCAGGGTCCACTATTTGCACTGAATGTGCTGTGAATACTGGTAATTTATTTTTCTCATATGACCATATGTGGCCCTGTGGTAAAGGGATACTGCAAACGGATAGCTAGGTTTCTGCGTGAAGCAATGAGTGTTCACATCCGTGCCTTTTAAATCTATTTCCTGATTCCATATCAGAAAAGTGGACCAAGGTTTCCTTAATGAAGGGTCTACAAATAGCATGAAGGCTATTAACTAGATATTAGATCCAGGCTAGATATTATAATCATTTGCAAGGTGTGAATGCAAGAAGTGAATAGAATCATTCTGCAAAATAATACATGAACATAGATGCTACTCTGCTAAATTCTCCAAGAAATAGTTCTTATGGACTCTCCTCTTACCCTTACCTAGCATGAGACAATGTCACATTGAGTGGAGTTTCAATGTTAAAGCCAGGACACCCTGCAATGTGTTACATATCATTTTCCCTTTACACCATCATCTTTTCTATTTCAATCATTAGGGTCCAGAACCGGTTAAACGCTATTGCCATTGAGTTGTATTTTTACTATATACCAGCTCTAATCAGCTCTAAACTTGCTTTACTAAGTTTTGGGAAGAAATCATAAGACAAAATGGAAAAGCTTAAAACAAAGTTTACATAAGAATGGACCACTTTACACACGTTAGATTCTCTAGCATGTTACACACGTTAGATTCTCTAGCATGTGTACACAGCTTTAGCCCTTTTCATGGGTCTTTTACAGAATAAGTTACATTACCACATGTATTTTGCTGTGGTTATGCAGCGAGTCACAATTTAAAAAAAAACGAGGCACCTAAAAACAATCAGTGATGGTTTTCATCTAACAGGTAAAGTGAACCCAAGGTGAGAATAATATGGAGGCTGCCATATTTAGTATCATATAGGCAATACCAGTTGCCTGGCTGCCCTGCTGATCCTCTGCCTCTTATACTCTCAGCCGTAGAACCTGAACAAGCATGCTGCAAATCAGGGGATTCTGTCAATATTTTCAGATCTGACAAGATTAGCTGCATGCTGGTTTCTGGTGTGATTCAGACACTACTGCTGCCAAATTGATCAGTGGGGCTTCCAGGCAAATGGTACTGTTTAAAAGGAAATAAATATGGCAGCCTCCATATCACTCTCACCTTGGGTTCACTTTGGCAATTTGATGCTTGCAGGTGCTCCTGACTTGTGTCAGAAGTCCAATCCTGACTGTTCTGAAGAAGAGAAGGATTATTGCCTTCCAACATAAGGTACAGAAGGAGATTTTGTGCATTTGTATCCAAAGTAGGCAAATGTTCATAACTACATGCAATTAAGTTCAATGTGACTATCACACCAATTGTTAACTGATATGTTCACCAACTGGCTTAAGGCTAGTATGCAGTTGGCCCAATTAGTAGCTGAAAGGTCAGGATTGCAGAATCGTCTTAGCTGAGCACATCAGTTCCCACCTTATCCCGTTTGCCAGAATCTGCTTCACTGTACACTCCTCCCCACTTAGCAAAGCTTTAGCAGGATGCCTGATCTTCAGCACTACACCTGTATACTGAAATTAACTGAGCGAAGGATTGATCTTGTTTTTAAATAATTTTTAAACTGCCTGTTTGTTTGTCTTTACATCACATCAGGGCACTGGTATGTAAAAATGTGTAACTTTTTGATAGCATGTTGCAGCTGGTCGCGTTATTTTTTAAAAATTTGGTGCAATCTAGTATCTAACACAACTTAGCTCCCTGTTACAGGTTGTGCCATTTTAAAGATAGGCCAAACTACACTCATTGTAAATTTTGTTTAATGCTAAACTTGTGCCTTTAATGCAAGTAAAACACAAGATAGAGTAAAGTCAGCAAAAGCTAAATATATGAGATAAAGCAAAGGTTAGTTAAGTGCCTCAACTCTTCTGTAACCAGCTAATTGTGCATGTCTTTACAGTGCCTGCTGCATATTATGTAAGATGGCAGGCACAGTGTGCTCTGAACGCAATTATACTCACAATCTGGGAGTTAATCATCTTAGTGGCCACTTCCTTATGTCCCGAGACAGTACACAGATAGCAGAGTAAGTTGAGCTTTGCCCGTGGTACTGCTCTCTCTGGAGAATCCAGCAAGGAGCAGAGCTGTGTCAGAAAATTGTTCCAGTCAGGCTCTTTCAAAGAAGCAAGTTTTTCAGCTGTGAACAAAAATAGAAATAAATTGACACCATGTCTACCTTGCTAACTCTGCAGTTTATTCAAGCAGCAAAACTCTTACTTATATTTACTGGAAAGAGGCACATTGTTAAACATATGATCCCGAGAATAAGTTAGACAGTCAATATGAATTATGTGAATATTAGGATATCAAATTACTCTACCTGCCACACAGACCTAGTCCACCTGACATGATAATGTAGCTGCCATATAGTGTTTGGAGGAACTAGTTCTAGAAAACACCTGAGAGCTGTGTCCACACAAGAGTGAAAACAATGGTAGCAAACACAGCACTGTGGTATCATCTCTAGTTTTCGAATCCTATTGGAAAAAAAAGCTCTTTACAAATCTTATTATTATTATTATTATTATATCTTATGCTCAACACATCCAAAGCTCGTGAGAATATGTGTCCCAGCCAATTAATTATTTTCTTCAAACATACAATCAATCATGATCAGCAACATGTATAAAACCAACGGTTCTCCTGGCCCTCAACTTGAGGACCCACCCTTTACCCCCCCCCCCCCTTAAGGACCAGCGCTGTTTGTTGGGATCTGTGCTGGGTGGGCTCTGCAGCCCCCAGCACAGATCAGGGTGTATGCTGAGCGATCAGATCGCCCCCCCTTTTCTCCCCCCTATGGGGATGATGTGCAGGGGGGGTCTGATCGCTCCTGCTGGCTGTATTGTTGCGCGGGGGGGGGGGTACCTCAAAGCCCACCTCCACGGCGAAATTCCGCTTCTCCCTCTCCTACCTTGCCCCCTGGTGATCGGGGCTGCACAGGACGCTATCCGTCCTGTGCAGCCTGTGACAGGACGTCCCCTGTCACATGGCGGCGATCCCCGGCCGCTGATTGGCCGGGGATCGCCGATCTGCCTTACAGCACTGCTGCGCAGCAGCGCCGTACAATGCAAACAAAGGAGACATACGTCTCCTACGTTTACATTTAGTCTGCGAGCCGCAATCAGCGGCTCGCAGGCCATTCACGGAGACCCGCTCCGTGATCTGACAGGAAACGGCCGCTCGCGCGAGCGGCCTTTCCTGAATAATTAGGGAGGCACCTGGCGATGCAGAACTGCGTCGCTGGTCCTCCAGCTACCACTTTGCCGCCGCACGGTATGAGTGTGCGGTCGGCAAATGGTTAAAGGGATACTTAAGTTAAACAAAAAAAATGAGTTTTACTCACCTAGGGCTTCCAATAGCCCGCTGCAGCTGTCCGGTGCCCTCGCCATCTCCCTCCGATCCTCCTGGCCCCACCGGCAGCCACTTCCTGTTTCGTTGACAGGAGTTGACAGGCTGGGGACGCGAGTGATTCTTCGCGTTCCTGGCCACAATAGCGCCATCTATGCTGCTATAGCATATATCATATACAATATAGCAGCATAGAGGGTGCTAATGTGTCTGGGAACGCGAAGAATCACTCGCGTCCCCAGCCTGTCAGCTCCTGTCACTGAAACAGGAAGTGGCTGCTGGCTGGGCCAGGAGGATCGGAGGGAGACGGCAAAGGCATCGGACAGCTGCAGGGGGCTATTGGAAGCCCTAGGTGAGTAAAACTCATTTTTTTTGTTTGACTTAAGTGTCCCTTTAAGGTCACCAATATTTGAATGCATCCTGATGTCAGAGTTACAGTATGACAGTAATGTAAGGGATTCCCAAGCATTTTTTTATTTGTAGAGGACAACACACTTAAAAGAAAAAAGTACTGCTCCTGTAAAGTCTGGTCATTCCTTGCTAAACCCTAAACTTTTTCCCAAAGTAGTACTCTCAGGGAAAAAAAACTATAAATAATTTAAAGAGGAACTTCAGCCTAAACAAACATACTGTCATTAAGTTACATTAGTTATGTTAATTAAAATAGATAGGTAATATAATCTCTTTGATAGTGAAAAAAGAAAAAAAAGAAAAAAAAAGTAGTGCATTAAAGTTATTTAATCATAAAACACGCAAGGTTTTAAAAACACTTACTAGAAGACAATAGAAAACAAGCATATCTTGGGTTAAAAACCCAATCAACCATGGGTGGCAACCTGCTCCTCCTCTATGGCCTGCAGTGGTGGGTGTGTCTGATGGTGGTGGACAATAGGAGCCTTCCTTCTGGTGACCGTGTGCAGTGACTTCACTGTCCTGATCACCCCTCCCAGTTGCTAGGCAACGTGAACAACAACATAGGAAATCCCATCATGTTTTGCATAGCATCAGGGGAAAAATCCCGGGCAGTTTTCTTTGATGGGGCGGGGCTTAGCTAAAAATGCAGCTAAAAATGAGACTTCTATAAGAAAAAGAAAGTTCTGATGCTGTGAAACTGTTAAATAAACAGCAAGCCTTTTCAGTTCTGCGGAGTAGATTTTTAGACTGGAGGTTCACTTTTAATTAGAACAATTGTTAACACTCGTTCTTTTCTTTCTTTTTTCACACGTACCCAATTATGCAATCAAATATTCAGACCTTTTTAAATGGAGAAAAGTATTCACTTGTGTATATAATCGTGGACCAGAGAGGGGATAAAAAGTACATGCTAAATGAGGAAAAGGAAGGGGGGTTCAAGTGGGGACCCTGGGTGCAGAATCTTGGGGCACTGCATAGTATGCAGGTCATCTGGCTACCTATAGTAGAGGGGCTAGAGGGGCTGAATCTGGCTACTTAAGGTGGACCTGAACTCGCACAGGACAGAAGGAAAGCATAGAGCATTGCACCCAGTATGTATTTAGCGAGATTAGCCTGTCTAATTTCCCCTCATTTGTGTCTAATCATACGTTGTAATTTGATCTCTACCCTGTGTCAGCTGACTGCCATGGCAGATAAGCTAATTTGAAAGCAAATGATGTTAACAATATGTCTGCTTCTAGGAAAGTAGGAAGTAGAAAAAGAGCAGAATATGTGTAGTGTTGGATGTATATCAGCTATAACAAAGAAATGTTTTTATTTAAAGGTTATTATGCTGTTACGTATCTTTTAGAGTAGAGAAGAAGTTCTGAGTTTCAGGTCTGCTTTAATACTGGGGCTTCCTCTGGCTACCTATACTGAGGGAGGCTGCCTCTTGCTACCCAAAACTGGGGGGCTCAGAAGGCTATTGATACCAGGGGGTCCCATCTGGCTATCTATATTGGGGGGGAGGGGCTATGCATTTAGCTACCTTATCTTGGGAACTGCCCTGGTCTGTACAGGGTGTCACATCTGGCCACTTGCACTGGGGGCCATCTCTGGCTACATATAACCCAGAGGTTACACCCACATCACTGCTATAACACAACACCACTGCTATAACCCAGAGGTTACACCCACATCACTGCTATAACACAACACCACTGCTATAACACAGAGGTTACACCCACATCACTGCTATAACCCAGAGGCTACACCCACATCACTGCTATAACACAACACCACTGCTATAACCCAGAGGTTACACCCATATCGCTACTATAACCCAGAGGCTACACCCACACCACTGCTATAACACAGGTGCTACACCCACATCACTGCTATAACACAGAGGCTACACCCACATCACTGCTATAACACAGAGGCTACACCCACATCGCTGCTATAACCTAGAGGCTACACCCACATCACCGCTATAACACAGGTGCTACACCCACATCACTGCTATAACACAACACCACTGCTATAACCCAGAGGTTACACCCACATCACTGCTATAACCTAGAGGCTATACCCACATCACTGCTATAACACAAAGGCTACACCCACATCACTGGTATAACACAACACCACTGCTATAACCCAGAGGCTACACCCACATCACTGCTATAACCCAGAGCCTACACCCACATCACTGCTATAACACAAAACCACTGCTATAACCCAGAGGTTACACCCACATCACGGCTATAACCCAGAGGCTACACCCACACCACTACTATAACCCAGAGCCTACACCCACATCACTACTATAACACAACACTACTGCTATAACCCAGAGGTTACACACACATCGCTACTATAACACAGAGCCTACACCCACACCACTGCTATAACACAACACCACTGCTATAACCCAGAGGTTACACCCACATCACTGCTATAACCCAGAGCCTACACCCACACCACTGCTATAACACAACACCACTGCTATAACCCAGAGGTTACACCCACATCACTGCTATAACCCAGAGGCTACACCCACATCACTGCTATAACCCAGAGCCTACACCCACACCACTGCTCTAACACAACACCACTGCTATGACCCAGAGGTTACACTCACATCACTGCTATAACCCAGAGGCTACACCCACATCACTGCTATAACCCAGAGCCTACACCCACATCACTGCTATAACACAACACCACTGCTATGACCCAGAGGTTACACCCACATCACTGCTATAACCCAGAGCCTACACCCACACCACTGCTATAACACAACACCACTGCTATAACCCAGAGGTTACTCCCACATCACTGCTATAACCCAGAGGCTACACCCACATCACTGCTATAACCCAGAGGCTACACCCACATCACTGCTATAACCCAGAGGCTACACCCACATCACTGCTATAACCCAGAGGCTACACCCACATCACTGCTATAACACAGAGGCTACACCCACATCACTGCTATAACCCAGAGGCTACACCCACATCACTGCTATAACCCAGAGGCTACACCCACATCACTGCTATAACACGGAGGCTATAAACTAGTTTGGAGCGTGTGTGTAATCTAACTAGAGACTAGAAAATAAATGGCACTTTCTATAGAGAAAGTAAAGTTCAGAATGAAAATGCACACCCCACCAACACAACAAGCCACGTTTCTACATTTCATGTGTCTGCTGCCACTATCTGTAACGTTTTGCTGAAATTACAGTAATCTGAAACAAAATAATGAAGCTGGAAGTACATTGAGACCTTAAAAACATCTTATTTTAAAGACCCATTTTCCAGTAGGCAGAAGATCTTATTCCAGAAAGAGCAACATTTTCCTATTACCTTACAAGGCATTATGTTATTATTCCAAATAGCTACATCTCTGTTCAGCAGTATAGGAAAAGCTGCCAGGAGAGACATTTAGAAGTTATTACTCTATAGTGCATTATTCAATATAAAATGAGGACAGTGACAGAAAACGTTACTTTTGTTTTCACATTTCTGCTTATACACTCTGAAATTAGATCATCCACCATGGGATCCTTCTACACCACAAATTGAATTTAACAAGTGTTTCTAGTATTAAAATATGCCAATTTATGTAAATAATATGCATGCATTATCAGAATAATCTATAATTAATATGGGCAATCTGGGCTGATTAATATTTCCTGCAAACAAATAGCTGAGCAGGAGCAGTTCGTAATGTTGCACTGTATGTAGCCACTGTATATGGCTGATTAAGGATAAGGGCACAATGTAGGCCTGATCATCAAATCTGGTACATATTCTGTTATTTATTTTTAAATTTACATTTTCAAGATTTTTCCTGAAACACAATCAAAAGGGAAGATTTTCATAACATACAGAGTACACCTTTATTATTATTATTAATTTATAAAGGGCCAACATATTCCGTGGCGCTGTACAAAGTAAGAAACATGGGGTACATAACACAGACAGAGGTATACACAAATATACAAACTACAGAACTGGTATAAAACATGGAATCAATACAAAATACAGAATCCTATCTAATAATATTCCTGTGTCCCTGCGTCATCCTGTCCCTGTGTCCATGTATTGCGCTACTGCGCATGTGCAGGACGGACAGCCATTGGGACAGGAGGATGGGGACAGGGGTGCACGCCTGCGCACTGACTGTCGGCGTGAAAAGACCTAGAGCCCCTTTTTAAATGGGCTTAGGTCAACTAGTTGGTAATAACAGTGACAAAAACAACATGATGAACATGATGAATGAAATGTTGTAATGAATAGCGGAGATGCCGCGTGGGCAAGCGACATGGCGGCTATCTCCGCGTTCCAGCCGGCGGCTTCTGCCGCGCAGCAACATGCTGCTGGTTCGCCTGGTCCTTCTAGTGCACACAGATTGAGAGCTACGTGCGTGCGCGCCAGGCGACAGGACCTTTATGCTAGCAGAAGGGGAGTCAGCTGATCATGCCGATCAGCTGACCCCAGCTATGCTCCGGATTGGCTGAGTGACTGGGGCGGCGCTGTGGAGCGCTCTGGGTATATATAGGACTTGCCTGTCAGTTACAAGTTGTCTGCTGTTGCGAATGCTTACGTGTGAGCACTCAGACCCCAGTCAGATCTTACAGTGTGTTAGAACCAGCTGGAGCTGGGAATTCACACTTAGTCAGATTCCGTTGATAGCCTTAAAAGTATTATTGTATTGTGAGACTTGATTACCATTCTGTAGACTAGTTCCCAGGTGTTAAAACAAAGGACTTCACACCTAGATTAGGATTGTTATTTATACTGTTACCTGTTATGATCTCTGGCTTTCCTGACCACTCTCCTGCTTGCTGATTCAGTACCTTTGCCTATCTGATAACCTGTTGCCGACATTGCCTGTACCCGGATACCGAATCAGTCTTCCGTCTCTGTACTTTATCTGTCCGTGTGTTGCCAACCTTGCTTGTCTGACCTTTCTGGCTGTCACCCAACCCTTGGGTGATCAGCCTTACTGTACAATCCTTGACACTTGCTCTTCAGGTGTTCATTAGCTGCAAGCTCTGGCTTAGGGTCACCTGCTCCTCAGGAGACCATCTTGCAGCTTAGTCAGTGGTCTCTACCCCTTAGGAGTCCACTGGCTGCAGTACAGTCTGATTCCCTGCCCTTCAGGGAATCCTTGGCTGCAGCACAGTCTGATTCCCTGCTCCTCAGGGAATCCCTGGATGCAGTCCGATCATATCTCTCATTACACCAGTTATCACTCTTGCAGTCCAGTCAGTGGTCCCTGCTCCTCAGGTGTCCACTGGCTGCAGTACCATCTGATTTCCTGCTCCTCAGGGAATCCTCGGCTGCAGTTCTATCATATCACTCTTTCACCCAGTGCTCTCTCCTGCAGCTCAGCCAGCGGTTCCTGCTCCTCAGGTGTCCACTGGCTGCAGTACAATCCAAAATTCCCTGCTCCTCAGGGAATTCTCGGCTGAAGTACAGTCTGTATTTCCTCCACATCGGGAGTTCATCTTGCAGCACAGTCAGTGGAAACCTGCCCCTCAGGGGTCCGCTGGCTGTGGTGCAGTCTGATTCCCTGCTCCTCAGGGAATCGTTGACTGCAGTCGTGTCTGTATCTTCAGCTTCTCGGGAGATAACTTCTCTGATTACTGTTGCACCAAACACAATATCACATTGGGTGTCCTGTGTCTAGCTATACTAGTATTATTGGTGATTCTGCAGATCACCACATAATCAGGTATAGTATCTGTATTATTGGTGATACTGCAGATCGCCAATATTCAGAAAAACTCTGTGTTGCTGACACCAATCGTTACAAATGTATAACAAATTCCAAGACACAAAAGGGTGAGAGAGGCCCTGCCCCTGCGAGCTAACAATTTAAAGGAATAGGGGGAAACAAGAGGTGGGGTAGTACAATAAACATGCTAGAGGCAGTGCGGTTGTACAATATCTAGTAAGAGTGCCACTTGGCCTTAGGTCGAACGAGGAATGGCCTAAGTTAGAATGTAAAGGATAAAGAAAGCTGGGTCTCCATCTGGATTTTGTAATATTAGTTTAATTTATTAGTTGTACCATAGCCACAGAAAGGCTTCTGTGCTATGGTACCACTAATAAATTAAACTAGTATTGCAAAACCCTGGTCGAGACCCAGCTTTCTTTCTTCTTTGCATCTGTTTGTCAACCCCTCGTGGGATCCAGTTGTATGCTGGTTGACTCCCTGGTGCTACGAATGTCAGTGATTGGAGCTTTGGGGCAATCCTTTTTCATTCTTGCTTTTGAGAAAAAAAAGCTTCATTTAAAGATAATTTAAATATATAGAAGGCAGGAGAGTGATTGATATGTTGTGGAGGGGCATTCTAGAGGAGGGATGAAGCAGGTGAGAAATCTTGTATACGTGAATGCGAAGAGGTAATAGAGGTTAGAGGAGGACAAAAGTAGGTTGTGTGCAGAACTAAGATTGCAGTTGGGTTGGTATTGGGAAACTAGTGAGATGTACAGGGGAGAGAGATTGTGGAGAGCTTTGTAGGTTAGAGTTAAGAGCTTGAATTGGATCCTCTGGATCCACCTTTATGGCATATTCAATGTTTTAGAGTTTAGATGGGTTTTAAGGGGGATACCCAATACCCCAATAAAGCAATCAATGCACAAGGCTCAATACCTACATGTGACCTGCATACCATAACATTGAAAATCTCTTCCTGTCTAGAAGTATAGACAATATACCTGCCTGTTTCCAGGAATTGGTTAGTTGGGTGGTAAAGGATCATAACTTGGTTATTGAAATTTCAATTTTTAAATAATGTATTTACAGGTTTAGGAACTGGCATTAAAGGACAATTGAAGCGAGATGACTACCATGGTCCTGACATCACACTGTGGGAGGGGTTTCACCACAATATCAGCCATACAGAGCCCCGATGATCCGTTTGTAAAAAGGAAAAGATTTCTCATGGGAAAGGGAATATCAGCTATTGATTGGGATGAAGTTCAATTCTTGGTTATGGTTTCTCTTTAAGGTGGACACATACCAAACAAATGTTTTAAATATCTTTTTAATTCAAGAATTGCATTCAATTTCTCTGACTGATAACATTTCAAAAATCTGACCAATGTACCACACACATATGTTAAATTTTTCCCCCAATTTGAAAACTCTGTAAAAATTGATTGGAAAAATTGATCAGAAAAATGCAACACTCCCTATCTTCTTTTACCGATTTCTCGAACAAATGGAAAAGAAAAAAAAAGCTTTCGATTTTTCGGCACAACCAATCATATTTATCTAATTGGTGTAAAATGAGTTAGATGCTTTCCCACGTAGAGGGAAGTCTCTGGATGGTTCAGAAGCTTCCCTATCCATCTTGGAGCCCACCGCTGCTGTGCAGAACCCCTCCAAACATATCAGACAAGAGCTTGTTGGATAGGTTCCCCTCTCTGGGCTCCCCTCCATTTATGAGCTTGGCCATACTGCACATGCGTGAATACAGCCAAACCTGCATAGTAAGTCAAAGTGCTACTGCACAGGTGTACTCGCCAATGTATTTTCTTTTCCCACAGTTTGGCTTTAACGTTGTGAAAGGAGTAGCGTAATCTCTGAGTTTCAGTGGTGTAGTCGGGGAACAGCATAAGGCGGTTGTTATCCAACTGAAGATCCTTTATTTTCCTAGCGGCCACTAAGATGGCATCTCGATCCTTAAAATTGAGAAGGCGGAAGATCAGGGGTCTTGGATACTTGCCTGGTGGTTCACGTTGCGCTGGGATGCGATGTGCTCTTTTGATGGTGAAGTATGGCGAAAAGGCCTCAACCGGGAGCAATTGCTTGAGGAGTTCTTCCATATATTGCGAGACATCCTTCCCTTCCGATCCCTCAGGGAGACCCAGCAGCCTCAGAATTTTCCATCGGTTGCAGTTCTCAGCGTCTACCACTGTTCTCCAGCTGAGTTAGGCGCTGTTGCATATTCGGAATGGCCGCACCATGAGCAGTAACTCTATCTTCTGTATCAGATACCCTCCACCCCAGCTCCTTTGTGCGATCACACAAGTCTGAGACATCTTGATGCAAGAGACCAAACTTGGCCTATGTAATCGATTTTTGTAGTAAGAGCCGACTGACATGTTTTGATCGCCTCCATTAGCTCTGCAGTAGTGGGGAGCTGTACGGCCTCCTCCACGTGGTCAATCATGGCGCCCGATTCTCCCGGAGAGGAATCTTTCTGGATGTGCTTTGAAGCCTGCGGATTGATCAGGGGTTTGCCAGCAGAAACCACTCCATCAGATTTGTCCTTTTTATCACCTTTTTTGTTGCTCATGTCTCCGTAAGGAGCAAAGCACCTTGGAAGTTTTTGCGGGCGGGAGGGACCCGCTAGAGCGGCTGATGATCAAAGTCTTTGAGGTCTTCCCCGTCCTGAGGTGAGAAAGGCACGTCACACCAGGACTCCAGGGTGATATAAATGCTTCTTGCCGTTCAAAAGGGTATTTTGGCAGCGGTAGATAGACGGACGGATATAAATTTAGTGAGCCGGGCAGCAGAGCTCTAAGAGCACACGTCTACTCAGCACGCCATCTTGGCCACGCCCCCGTACTCGCCAGTGTACAGTACAGCCATGCTCTTACATGGAGAAGAGCATGCCCACAAACAAAAGGAGGGTCCCAGCCAGCGCCGGTGAGGTTGAAGAGGACACAGGGAGCTTCTGGTCTGTCCAAAGGATTCTCTCTATGTAGGCAAGTATACAACTTTTGTTTTATACAGGTTCATTTTTAGGAATTTCTTACCTGAATGCGCAGGAAAACCCAGTGCCTTTGCATCAAATCTTACTGGGGTTGGCTTCATAATCTTCCAGAAAGGAAAAAAAATAATAATAATTATACATCACCTTAATTTTAAAGGAATAAACAATATTTTTTCCAGACATATTATACAGATACAAAATGCCAATGACAAAATATGGTATCATAATGAGTATGGTAGGGAAGACATACCATATGTTTATAAAACATGAAATCTATTTTTATTAAGCAGGCCATCCAATTCATTTTTTTTTCACATGTTAGCTTTATTCCAATTCCAGAAATTACAGAGTCTGGTCAGTTACAGCCACATGCGATGCGGCCAGTAAAGATAAAAAGCGAAGCGTGTAATAAAATCTTGTAAACATATGACATCCTGCACACAAATGGTAAAAATTGTGTGGAATAAAATAAACAAAAAAGAAACCCACAATTCTGTTTTGGTTTGTACATAGTATTCATTAACATTAATTAAATGTTAATGGGAGGTCCGCACATGTGCAGAAGACCATGATTGACACAACTGAGTCCATTACTGGGGCCAATCGCGGCTCAACGGCAGATCGCGGGAGGGCGGCGAGGGACTCACACATGCTTATGGGGCTGGAGGAAGCCCCGGGTAAGTATCAATTCTTTTTATTGCTACAGCTCTGGTGCACTTTAAACTTTGGAGTGTCCACTGAGTTTTAAGCCATAAACATGCAGTGTTTTTAAACAGAGTGAGAGTCAGGGTCGCCTTCAGGGCATCAGAGGGGGGACTACTGTATGGGGCCCTAGTGAATCTGGGGCCCAGCAAACAGTGCCACACATGGGCTGCCCATTAATGTGATGAGAGGTGCCAGGCGGCTCATACAAGAGTTACCTTAGTTAGTGATTAAAATAAACCTGAGACGCATGGGAGAAAAGGATTATTACCTACCTGAGGCTCCTGCCGATACCACCTAGTCCTAGTAGCTATCATATCTGCTTGTATGCTACACAAAACATGAAAGTACCCTGAAAAACTGTAATGTCTTACAAATGCTGAAGGATCACAAAGTAATGTCAATGGCAGTTGTTTGAGAGGCAGGAAAAAAGATCATTACTTTCATTTCTAAGGCTTGCCTTACATATTAAAATGGAATATGATGTGCCAGCGGATTTGACCAAACAACTGAATTGAAAGGAAATGCTTTACATAAGAAAAGCAAATGCTATGCATAAGAAAGACAGATTCACTTAATGTTTTACTCATTAATGAGAATGAGATTATTTAACTAGAAAGTCTGAACATTTTAGTAGTTTCAAACTGATTCTGGAAATATTGGGTGTTACATGCAGGGCTGTGGAGTCGGAGTCGAGGAGTCGGGGCGATTTTGGGCACCCGGAGTCGGAGTTGGAGTCATGGTTTCATAAACTGAGGAGTCGGAGTCGGAAGATTTTTGTACCGACTCCACAGCCCTGGTTACATGTGCATACCTCATAAGTAAAATTGCCCTATACAGTAAAAAAAAATTAATTGATTAAATAGAAAATTACAACTGTAGAAGTCTCTGTGTACCCAGAAAACTATTGGCAACAGACAGGCAAAAGGACTTGGAAACCTCTAGACTCATCTAAGCTATCCAGTTATACTGTGCTTCCTTGTGAAAGGAATTGAGAACAGATAATTGGGAGAACTATAAATTTAGGACTGCATTCCAGATGCATGGAGTGATGGAGCAATAGTTCTGTATTGCTTTGGGCTAGTACAACTCAACTGCACAGTGGAATACCAATAGTTTCTAATCATACCTTTTATCCTAACATAATCTGCATCCTTCGTGCATAATGGTTCTCCCATCATTATTTCCTGCTCAGGATACCAACAGGGAATAACTATCAAGGTCTATATTGCTGAGTGCATGTCTATCTTTTCTCCGTTCGTCAGACATAAAATTAGTTGTTAGAGGCTTCCTCTCTCAAGGTCATGTATGTTCTCCTTAATGCTTAACAAAGGGTCCCAGTGGCCTGAAACGAACTTGATCTATCACATCTGATTTGGCAAAAATGTGAAGAGGCTACTCCTGCATACAACAGATTGATGAATATGGCATAATGTACAGTATATACTTGAGTGTAAGCCCAGTTTTTGGGACCAAAAAAGTGGACCTAGTTTATACTCGAGTCGCAAAGTCCCCCAAAGTCAAGAAGTACCCCTCCCACAGGCAGTACCCCCCCCCCCCCAGAGGATTAGAGAGCAGGAGTGGGGAGCAGTGGCACAGCTGCGGGGAGGGGGGCCCAACTCCTCCCTCTCCTCGTGTCCCCCTCCGTGCTCCCCTCTCTGTGGCTGAAATGGATCATAGCAGCGGCAGTGTGACTCATCATCCGGGCACAGCAGCAGCGGCAGTGTGACTCATCTTCTGGGCAGCGGATCATCTGCCACCGGGCTCCTTTGTGTAAATCGTGGGTAACAGAAATGTAATGTGAGTACTACTTCCTGTTGCCCGTGATGTACAAAGGAGCCCGGCAGCACGTGATCATTGCCTGGAGCCATCTGGAAGGTGAGTCACACTGCCGACACTGCTACCAAGATTTCAGCCACGGAGAGGGCGAGCACAGAGGGGGAACCGAGGAGAGGGAGGGAGGAGTCGGGGATCCCTCTCCCTGCAGCTTAATCCCGCTGTGCCCTTACTTCCCTCTCCTGCTCTCTAATCCCTTAGTCTGTGGTGGTAGGGGGCGCACCTGTATACCTGTCTACCTATACTGGCGGCACCTATACCTGGGTATCTGTATTGCCGGCACCTATACCTGGTTACCTATACTGGCTGCACCTATGCCTGGCTACCTATACCAGGGAACCTACGGCTGGCTAACCTATACTGGGGAACCTATGGCTGGTGACTCTTTGGCTGACTAACTAATACAGAAGATACCTATACTAGGGCACCTATGGCTGGGTAACCTTTACTGGAGATACCCGGCTTATACTCAGGTCAATCATTTTCCCTGGTGTTTACGGTAAAAGTTGTGGGGTCGGCTTATATTTAGGTCATCTTATACTCAAGTATATATGGTAATTCTACCTTAAATACGGATTAGTAAAATTTTGCATGATACACTCATTGGTGTACCAATTCTTCTAATTTTGTTACTTTTTAGTGTGGTGTTAACCTTGGTACAACCTTCCTTTGGGGAACTCTGAAATAAACCTTGTTGATCTAACATGAGTTGTTACCTTTCCTCACTATCACCCTTTACAACAGGAGTTCTAAAACCTGTCCTCAGGCCTCACTAAGAGTGAATCGTTTGTGAATTCCCTCTAAAGAAAACAGGTGGGTTAAAATACCGATAAATGGTTAGTTTATTCCTGCGTTCAGGTGTGAAGTTCTTCAAAACATGCTGGTGAGGCGCAAGAACCACAGCTTTAGAAGAAACCAGGGTCTGAAACAATTGAACAAAATTTGGTGGAAAAAAAAAAAAGTGTTGCAGATGTCCAGATTTAAGTTTGGCTAAGTAACCACCATTCTGAGTCTGTTTTGCACTTATTTGCCTTCTACTGATTTTGATATATCTACCTCCTTCCCTCTTTTTTAATTCAGTTGGAAGTATTGGAATGTTTTTGGAGAAAATTGTGACTACCATAGTCTCTAGGAGACTGCTTTATTCTGGTGCAATGAAATTGCAGAGCAACAGGGCAGGTAAAAGCAGGTTTTGGCTGTTAAAATAAATAAGTTTGAATAGTTGTTCTGCCCATTTTTCTTTGCAGCGGTTACCCCTTTGAGGTAAGAAGCACCTTTAAGTGCTGAGAATTGCCACCACTTCATGTAGATCTAAACTGCCATTAGGCTGACATGGGATCAAGCCATTTCATGTCAGCTCTAATTATTTAGTAAACCCAAAAAAAATGTGTATAACAACATAAAGTATACAACAAACATTCAGTACCTTTGGATTATCTAGAATAGGTGAGACAATGAGATCAGATTCTGTGAAAAGAAGGTTCTTTATTTTCTTCTCAAGGTCATGCTGACTTGAACATGTTTTATCCACCTACAAATATAAAGCAGAATTTAAAAAAAACAAAAACAAAAAAACTCATATGCATCGACAACAGTTGGTAAAACAAATGCAATATATCTTATAAAACCATAGGACAGAACTATGTACATGGTTATTACTGTACATAACGTCATTTTCTTTCATGGTGCTGTGCATAGTAAGATACAAACTGAAATACATTGTTCATATAAAGTATGAGGGTATTTCAGTGATTATCTACACCCCATTTCTAAATTGTATTGGAATGACTATGTACATAATATACAAACATTTTTGTACATTCTTCCCTTGCGTCTCAGTGCAGTTGGTCCGCTGTTTTCACACTGTTTATACCAACAACAAAAAAGATTGTTTTTGTCTGATTCACAAGCCACCCATGCACTGCTATCACATGTTGGTCTTTGGGAAACTGACCTCTTAAGGCACTTTACAGAGGAACTGTACTTGAAATAATGTAATGAATAAAATTGCTTATTTTTGACTCTACTCATTTATAAATGATTTAGTCAGTGTTTGCACATTGTAAAAGATTTCCTCACCCCGATTTACATTCTGAAATTTATCAAAGACTTCTTTACAGCTGGCAGGTGTTTACTAAGTGTTCAGAAGCCAGTAGAAATAACACCTGGTCTCACAGAATGCTCGGAGGGGTGGATTGTTTGAAATCTACATAGCTAAACCATAGCTAAGCAGCCTAGGTTTAGCATTAAGGAAGGGGGGCAATTATCAATGACTAGATATAGTACGTATAACTAATGTAAAAGGGGGTATCGTGAATAATTCACTACATTCTACTATATGTCACCTCTTTAAAAAGAAAAAAAAATAAGGATGAACTCGTCCGAAAGAGTCTGTATGCATGTTGGCATTAACGTGGCTCTACAGTTAACATACTGACACATCATTGCATTCCAGCGGTTCTGGAGGAGTGATAATCTTTCAAAGGAATGATTTGCATATTCAGCAGTGGTGCATTGTGGGGGACACCATATGCTCACTGCAACTTAAATAAATCGCAAATACGTTTTGTTTTAAGAAGGCAAATTTCTGTTTTGCATAGTATTTTAGTAAGAGGGCTTTTTGATCCTTTGTACACAGACTACACACTCCTAAGAGTTCTTGTTCACCATGAGCTTACTGGGCAATCTAACTGATGGCGCACCTCTTCTTCCTGATGCGGGGCCACGCAATAGTAGACCCAGCCTGCCGCGCATGCACAGTAAGCAGTCCCCGTTATACTGCGTATGCACAGGCGGGCTCGCAAATTCCTGCATCAGGAAGAAGAGCTGTGCAGCCTCGACGTGGAGAGAGGCTGTGCTCAATAACCGAGCTCCTGCGCAACTGAGCTTCCTGGCTCCTGCGCAGGCGCTCTGACGGCTGTCGGCTCCGAAGTAGGCGGAAATACCCGATCGCCGTCGGGTCTGCTCTACTGCGCAGGCGCAAGTTTCCGCCGCCTGCGCAGTAGAGCGGACCCGACTGAGATCGGGTATTTCCGTGTAGTTCGGAGCCGAGAGCAGCCACAGCGCCCCCGCTGGAGCCAGCAAAGGTAAATATTGAACTGACAGTCAGGTCGGTCGCCGGCTGTTCGGAGGGCTGCAGCGAGACCCCCGTGGGACAGAGGACGGCGTGGGAAGCCTCATTAGGATCCCGAGGCTTCCCCCACCCGAGGTGAGTACCCCCCAGGGGCGTTTTTTAATGTTACAGAGTCTCTTTAAGACTGGTGCGAGAAGCCTCAGTAGCATCCTGAGGCTTCCCTCTATTAGGGTATGTATTTGATTTTGATCCCGAGTATTTCATTTTGATCCCCTGCTATGAGTTTGAGATGACTGATAATCCAGTGAATTGTCTACTACTACATGGTCTATCACTATGCCACAGACAGGAGATCAGTCCATCCATTAAGAGTGTCGTTCCGTCAGGACAGAATTACTGTAAACAGAAAGTGGCTTTACTTCTTTTACATTTTACATTTCCATACAATGTTTCATGACTGCTAAACTG
Organism: Hyperolius riggenbachi; assembly: GCF_040937935.1. NCBI lineage: Eukaryota > Metazoa > Chordata > Amphibia > Anura > Hyperoliidae > Hyperolius > Hyperolius riggenbachi. Next base: position 138,349,399 of record NC_090650.1, on the reverse strand, counting down.
TATGTCTGTATGTTTGGTCCACTGTTTTCTTTAAACTCATTTATAGAGAAAGGTGTACTGTAATCTAACAAATGCTATATTTAGATATTTGGGTCACCTTTTGTGCTTTAATCCGTCATAAAAACGTAATGATTTCAACCTACACCCATGTGCTTATTTCAATCTGATCTTGCAAAATCAGCTTAAAGTGGTGTACTAATTTTTGGAGACATAACATACATCTGCTTAATTATGATTCACTGCTTTCAATATCAAAAACAAACAATATGTGTGAGGCCCCCTTTAGTTTTGTGTGCACAATGAAAGAATAAATTGCTCAGTTAACACTGCAATAAGAGCTCACAAAGTAAACCAGTGCACTGGCTGGATAGTGTTCTGGTTAAGGGCTCTGCCTCTGACACAGAAGAGGGTTTAAAACTCACCTCTTCCTGTTCAGTAAGCTAGCACCTTTTCAGTGAAGAGACCTTGGGCAAGACTTAACGCTACTACTGCCTACTGATCGCACCCTAGTGGCTGCAGCTCTGGCGCTTTGAGTCAAAACGCGATATAAATGTTGTGTCTTGTCTAAACTTAATACAGTAATTAAAGTACATTGGTAAACTATTGATTTAGTGGTTCAAATTCACAAAGTGCACAAATTAACAAGTTTACTTGTTACACTTACAATGTAAACAGAATTGCCGGATAATATGAGAAAGATATTCAATGGTTCAATGGTTAACAACAGGCACTTTACACTACATCATAAATGATGAAAACCTGTAATTTGCACCAGATAGCGGAAAATAGGCTTTATCTTACAAGCAGAGATTTGTACACTTATCTAATAAACTGTATAAATTGACTAAAACACAAATTAAGCAATATGAAATCTGAATTGTAATATAAAAATGAGGCATTAATGGGAACACATGCAATTAAACCGGTTTCCAGCACAACTGCTAATTGCTAAATGCACTTGTAGAGGTCCAGCCACATGGCCACCTTTCAAGACTATTAAATAACATAATTTACTTCCTGGTAATTAACACTCTTCTGTTGCATTTCACAAAGTTGAAGAGTGCTGTAATCTAATAAACTAAATAAAAAAAAAGCAGTTTATATAATTTAGGTACAGTATTTCTTTTTATGCCATAACACACCGCATGAAAACTAAGAGCAACAGTGACATCTGCTGGCTACAATAACGTACGACTGGCACAGACAATGGAGTTGTATTTTTCAAGAGATTTAGGGCTGGTGCAAACCAAGAGCACCTCTGAATGCTTTTAAAAATGCCAGCGCTTTAAAACAGTGCTTAGCTAATGTATTTGATTTGGGATGGATCACACCAGAGCGATGTGATTTTCTCCCAAGCGCAAACGCAGGTCCTGCAGCATTTCTGCGCTTTTCTGAGGCGATTCAGCCTCAATGTTAAGTATAGGAAAGTGGAAAATCGCTCTGAAATGCGCTAGAACAGAACGATTTTCCAAGCGTTTTTGTTACAAAAGCTGTTCAGTTCCAGCTCTACTGTATCAAAAAATAAGGCACATGCCTAGAATCATTTTAATAAATCACTTTAGAAAGTGCTGAGCATTTGCGATTACGCTATCACTTTTTGGTGTGTACTGGCCCTTAGAGGACTTAGTGAAATGTAACGGTTTTCATGTGTTCGTTCTAAACATTTAACCAGGGAAATTAAAATGGAATAACTATAATGCCTTATAGAATGCCATCCACCAGTTTAAACCAGTTATGGCAACCCATTTTACATATTATTTTATTTGCTTGTAAAGGTGCCCATTAACAAAACTACAATTGTGGATCAATTAAACACAATCTTTTCTTTTGATCTGAATGATCTTGTCAAAAATAAGATCATTGCTAAAAATTGAACTGCTAATGGGCATCTTAATGCTGGATACACATGATGCCATTTCCTGTCCAATCGACGGGAAACGAACGATTATTTCCCCCTCGTCCGATCTGCTCCCATTTGATAATGAGATTGATTTTCACAGGAATATCAATGCAGTTATCAATCGGGAGTAGTTTGGACATGTATACACGATGCAACTTCCTGTCAGATTACCCGTGGATTGAACAGGAAATTGCATCATGTATACCCAGCATAAAAGACTAATAATGGAGACGGATTTGTTCTTGTAATTGATGTGTATTGTTCCCGGAGTATGAAAAAAAGACCCAGAAAAAGGCAAAAAGAAAAGAAAAACCCTCCTGGGACAATAGGGTCCAAAAAAGTCCACATATACCAGAAAAAAACTAAGCAACTGACTTCAAATGGCAGTTCACCTTAAACTAATGTGACAGCTAAAATTATATCAAAGTAAATTGGGCCATAAAAAGTAAGGTCCTATCTACTTTATCAGGAGAAAAGTCCTTTTAATGCCTTCTGACAGATAAACATAATTTTGTTTAAAGAGGTCTGAAACTCCAACATAACATGCAATAAAAATGTGTTTTCCTACTTTTTATTGCCCATACAGTTATCATATTTGCTTTGTGCATAAGTAATATTGTCAGTTTACAAATTACAAGTTTCTAAAGTGTACCATAGTTTATCGTGTCCTAAAACCTGCCATTGCATTTTATTCAAACTGCTTTTTATTATATATTAACATCTTCTAATGAGCTATTCTGAACTGTGTGTGTGTCTAAAGCACAGAGAGCTTGGAGGGGGAATAGTATTTAACGTTGCTGGAAACTTGTGCAGGATCAGGATAAGCCATACCGGCTGTATCCTGCGCCCAAGTCTCCTGGCGGTGATTCCTCTCATACACAGTACTATAAGCAAATATTATTACCTTTGGAGCTTCTGCAATCTCCTGTGCCAAGTCCTGGGTAGTATCTGTTATTCTCTTGCCTTTAGCTGAAGCAGTACTTGGTCTTGGGGTGGTGTAAGAGCTGCAAATGATCAACAAATTAGTATCAAGGTAATGTAGAACGCTTTTAGTCCAAGAGAATATGGCATGGTGATGATCAGTAAACCTTGACAAGGTTCATAGAAAATATCTTTGCATTTCCACTTTCATACATGCAGGCACTTACGGGGTCTGAACCGATTTGCTACATTTGCATTTTTGGTGACAATGATCTTAATTTAGTCTCAAATCTTCCAGTACGCTGTCAGCGGGAGCGAGGACGCACAGGTGCAGTGGTTTGCGACATTAAAGAGGAACTTCAGCCTAAACAAACATACTGTCATTAACCCCCCTGGCGGTATAATTCCCGCGGCTGCGCAGCCGCGAGAGGGTTTTTTTCACTTTTTTTTTTTTTTTTAGCATGTAGCTAGCCTAGCGCTAGCTACATGCTTCCCCCCTCGCCGCGGCGTCCGCCCGTCCCCTCCGATCGGCGCCACTTGCCCATAAGGAAATCCCGTTCTGAACGGGATTTCCTTGAGGGCTTCCCCCGTCGCCATGGCGACGAATGGAGTGACGTCGTGACATCACAGGGAGTCCCGATCCACCCCATAGCGCAGCCTGGCGGCGATTGACCAGGCTGCGCAAGGGGTATGCAGGGGGGGGGGGGCCTGTATCCGCGGCAGGTAGCAGCACATCGGCGGCGATCAGATCAAACACGCAGCTAGCAAAGTGCTAGCTGCGTGTTTGAAGAAAAAAATCATGTAAATTATGTAAATCGGCCCACACGGGGTTACCGCCAAGGAGGTTAAGTTACATTAGTTATATTAATTAAAATAGATAGGTAATATATCTTACCCACCCTGTTTTAAAAGAACAGGCAAAGGTTTGTGATTTCATGAGGTTAGCCATCTTTTTGGTTGAAAGGAGGTGACAGGGAGCATGAGACACAGTTCCAACTGTCCTGTGTTCTAATCACCCCTCACAGTTGCTAAGCAACGAGAACAACAACATCAGAAATCCCATCATGCTTTGCACAACATCAGGGGAAAAAAGCCCGGGCAGTTTTGCATTGATGGGGCGGAGCTTAGCTAAAAATGCAACTAAACCTGAGACTTCGGTAAGAAAAACAAAGTTCTGATGCTGTGAAACTGTTAAAGAAACACAAAGCCTTTTCAGTGCTGCTGAGTAGATTTTTAGTCTGGAGGTTCACTTTAAAGTCGCAAATTCCTGAAGTGAGCCGGCGGCGGGAACCAGAGGATCGTTTTGTCCTGGGGCTGGCACAGGACATCTGCAGTGGACAGATAGAAGCCCCATGTAAGTTCAACCGTTTTTCAGGCTCTGTCTACTCCAGGCTCCTCGGGGCTCTAGGTTATTATGGGTTCTTAGGAATTTCTGAGAAATCGAGCCTTCACTGTCTAAATTAAGTAATTACCAGTAAGCGTTAATGTGAAGGCCATGAATGTGTTGGACAAATCAATGATGGTTGGGCATCACTATTTTAGGTTCCAGTTTTGTTAGACTTTGCAATACCCATTGGTAGCAAGGCCATTGGAGCAGAGTGTGTTTCAGTATACTTCAGTTTTTGCAACATAACAGCAGTCTTTGGTTTCAAACACCTTGTACCGAATACCTATTTCTAGGACAAAAAGATGCAGGTACAGTCCTGGATTGGAGTCCAGAATAAGCTTGTGGTTGCCCCAACAATCCAGTTGTCAGTTTATTACAACTTTCCCTCAGTCTAAGAGATCTGGACTACAACTAGAAGGGCTTTAACACTCATTAGGAGACATGTACATCTTGCATTGCATCTCTACCTACATTTTATTTTTTAATAAAGAGACTTTTTTTTTTTTATTTACCTGAGTAAGAAAATGGATTCATTAGATTCTCCATCAAGAGCACTTTTGGGTCTCAGCTCATCTGGGTTATCTAATAGAAAAAATATAGAGCATAAAAATATAAAACCTGCAAAAAGCCCAAAATCATAATGAAAAACAGCTACTGAAAAAACGTAACACTTACCAATCTTAAAAGACTTCTGTACATTGCCAGGGTTTCCAGGTTGACCTTTTTCAGCATTGTCAGCGGTCTTGCTATCAAGTCTGCATTATTGAAGGCAAGTGTTACTTGTCAAATATATATATTGGCTCCAGGAAAGTGATCTGTGCAGTCCTAAAATGGTAACCTACATCTGGATTATCATACATATTCTTTCATAATGCTATTTTTTAATGTCTAAGGGCCCGTTTCCACTAGTGCGGTGCGGAATCGCCGCATATCACCGCTGACAAAATCGCATGCGGATGCGATTCCGCATGCGTTTTTTGCCGCGATTTTGCATGCGATTTCGCATAGGCAGGGTATATGCGATTTTAACCATGTCACTGCCTGTGTCAATTTACATTACTTTCAATGCGAAATCGCACGCGAAATCGCAGGAAAAAACGCATGCAAAAAACGCATGCGATTTCCCTATTAAATACATTGCCTGCGATTCGCCTGCATTCCACACGCAGGCGAATTCTGCAGGGTCTACCGTGCAGAAAAATCCTGCACATAAAAACGCAAATGAAAACTGACAAGTGGAAACAGTCCCATCCACTTGTATTGCTTATGCGAATCCGCATGCGTTGTCTGCATGCGAATTCGCGCTAGTGGAAACGGGCCCTAAAACTACCGTTTAAAATATTAAAAGGTACCGTATATTCGTACACAAAACAAAACTGTGCATTCCAGTAGCTCAGAAGACGCAGAAATGTAAGATCTTGGAAACATGCAGAGCTGCATTGTTAGAAGGGCCTCATTATGTTGTCTCAGTACAGGCAGGAGCCATGTTGCACACGTCACTGTGTGTCATGGGAATTAGGGAAGCAGAGGCAGTCAACTTGTACAGATAGTCGCCTATTTACTAACAGTTGTGCACAGGGCCGGATTTGTACTTCCTACCGCCCAAGGCCGACTATTACCAGCCGCCCCAACCAAAACCGTATCATACCACCTCTCTCCACACACACACACCCAAGAATGTTTGGGCCGCTGGTGTCCACTATTGTGGCTAGTGCCGAGGTCTCCATGGCAACGTGAAGTGAATCAATCACGTCACACGGGGGAACTGGTCAATCAAGCGATTTACAGGTGATGGGCGTGGTGGGAGCCGTCCACCACACACACATAGTCAAAAGTGGCTTACAATTGGACATTGGGTGGGGTCAGCAACACGTAAAAGTGAGTCCTGTACCCACTGCTGTCTCCAGGGTAACAGCGCTGGCCAATCAATAATTAAGAAATGGGTACTGTAAGAGGCTGCTTTCTGTATTCTGTACTATTTGCTGGTGCTGCCCCTGGTCCTTTCATCCCCCACACCAAGTACGTGAGAACCGGCCTTCTGTAACTGCCTGCAGCTGCTGATATGTCATTGGACAAGGTCTGGCTTTTTGCGAGTCACACACTGTTCACAAACGTTTGGTTAACGGACTGCAGCTGCACAGGCAGATGCCAGCTGGTACTAATAGTGCAGTTATCCTGACCCCTTTCATTTGTTTGGACACTTGCAAATAATGCCCTCTGTCTGCAGGCCGCCCCTTGTTTATCTGGTGCCCTAGGCCATGGCCTATGTGGCCTTGGCAGAAATCCGGCCATGGTTGTGCAAGCATCTCATCCATACAAAAATGCCTTCATGTACAAAATGTACGTTTTTGTTATGATGCTACATCCTATCTAACAAATTCACTTATTATTTGCGTCCGTGGTTTGTGTCTATGTGCAAATGCGTCCGGTTATGGCCTCGTGGGACTCGTGAGCAGGGGGTAGCGGAGGCGTGCGAGGGTCGCACTTTTAAAGGAAACGGAGTTCCCTAGTGCCCCGTTATGCAAAGGGCTTCAGGATTAGCTGTTTTTTAACGGGTTGTAAATTGTTTAAGGCACATTGAAGCCCTCTGAAAAAAGAAACAAAACACTGTTTATACTGTATGTCCAAATTCAGTTTAGGAAGGTAGGTACATTTACCTCTTTGACTATGTTCATGGCACCCTGTGAAATCACACGTGTGGCATACAAGTGGCCTTGACTGCAAACCACTTTTACTTAACTCAAAAATGGAAAAACTAATTCTTTGAGTTTACAAACCTACAGACATTTGATAGCACACACTGGAACACATTTATCAAAGTCAGTGCAAGGAAAACTGGAGCAAATGAAGAGCAAAAGTGAAGAAGATACTCAAAGGAAGAATTGTGAATGGCTGAACTAAGCAACTGCTGTGCATTTGCAAATGTTTTGCTAAAGTTTTCTATGCACTGTTTTCTAAATATATACCCTTGTCTATTAAACACTGCCAATGTCCAAATTTCAGTTTGTTTTCCTGTTTTAGAATTACAATCTGATTTTAACAGTTGATTGTAACTTTTGAAAAATCTAACCAATGTATCAGATGCCGATTTTTCCCTAATAATGAAAAAATTATCAAAAACTCTGAAAAAAAATTATTGGTCTACAAAAAAAAACAACTGAGATAGGCCCATTGCACACCAAAAACCTCTAGCAGATCTGCAAAACGCTGGAGGTTTTTGAAGCAGATTTCAGAGCGATTCTATCATTCTAGGCATGTTTTCTAAACATGCCTAGCGTTTTTTGGAGCGTTTTTGTGTAGCACATTTGAAATATTACTGATACTGAACAGCTTCTGTAACAAAAACGCCTGGAAAACCGCTCTGATCTAGCGGGAAAATCAAAAAAATGTTTGTATCATATATGGTCATCTGTAGTTGTATTCAGGTTGCCAAGTATATTGCTCGGAATGTCGAATGATGAATGTTATAGTACCTATTGTATCCAGAAGATGGCGATCGTTTTTTTTCTGGCTTTGCATTTTTCAATTTAAGCTGTATCCATCATTTAGCAGATTACCCTAAATCAAAGCTTGCCAAAAGTCACTCAGCTAGCACAGATAGAAATGATTCATGACCAGCAACTACAAATACTGTACTGTTATTTTTTTCTTAAAGAGACTCTGTAACATCAGAAACATCCCCTGGGGGGTACTCACCTCGGGTGGGGGAAGCCTCCGGATCCTAATGAGGCTTCCCACGCCGTCCTCTGTCCCACGGGGGTTTAGCTGCAGCCCTCCGAACAGCCGGCGACAGACCCGACTGTAAATTAAATATTTACCTTTGCTGGCTCCAGCGGGGGTGCTGTGGCTGCTCCCGGCCCCGAAGTAGACGGAAATACCCGATCTCAGTCGGGTCCGCTCTACTGCGCAGGCGCCGGAAACTTGCGCCTGTGCAGTAGAGCAGACCCGACGGCGATCAGGTATTTCCGCCTACTTCTGAGCCGACAGCCGTCAGAGCGCCTGCGCAGGAGCCGGGAAGGTAAATAATGACGTCATTTTGCACGGAGGGCTGCAGCGAGACCCCTGAGGGACGGAGGACGGCGTGGGAAGCCTCATTAGGATCCGGAGGCTTCCCCCACCCGAGGGGAGTACCCCCCAGGGGACGTTTTGACGTTACAGTTCCTCTTTAATCGCATTTAGGGCCTGTACACACTGCTGCGCTTTTAAAATCGCATGCGATTTTTAAATCGCAAGCCTTCATGAGAATAGAAAAAGAGCATTGTGCCAGTGTGTACAGGTCTTCACGATTTTCATTATTTTTGAAAAGTCCTTGCGATTAAAAAGCGCATGCGATTTGAAAAGCGCAGCGTAAGCGCAGCAGTGTGTACAGGCCCTTACTACAGATTTCTGTTTCTTGTGATTTTTTTTCACAAAAACTGTCAAATTGTCTGTAAAATGAATAAGGATCAGAGATGCAAACATAAATCTGTTTAGTAAATACTCCTCTTGAGGTGGTCATACACGATTCAACCAAAATATTAAAATTTTCCATTTTTTTTCAATTCAATAAACACAAAGTTCAATTTATTTATTTGTTTCGTTCAAGAAAAATCAATACATTTTCTCAATTATAAAAATAACAATATGCCGTTGGATTGTTTTCATTTTTTAAATTATACAATTAAAGAAACTGACTTAATTTAAAAGGTCTAAAAAAAATTTGTATGGTGTAGTTAGAGGTGTCCCCAAGTATTAGGTAGCCAGGAGTACCTCAGAATTAAGTAGCTAGAGGTTCCCCTGACTGAATGGGCAAACTCACCAGTGGAATGTCGAGAGCAGGGCGAGTAACCTCTTATTTACACTCTAATCAGGACTGTGCATAGAAAAGGAGGGAGGCACTCGTAAAAAAGTGAGACGCCTTTCCATCATCAGGTGCCTGTAGGCACATGCCTACAGTGCTTAATGGTAAATTCCAACCCTGCACATCAGCTATCTTGAAATTTATCATGTGCATCTTTGTGTGTTAACAGAGTTGCAGGAGAAGACCTACTAAGAGAACTGACTGTATACACGCACTGGCCACTTTATTAGGCACAACCTTGCTAGCATCAGGTTCGATCTCCGCCCTCCTTTTGCTTTCAGACCTGCCTTAATTCTCCATGGCAT